>NC_035439.2:132861918-133161918 GCF_002127325.2 Helianthus annuus
CCAAATATAAATCCAAACTTGAAAAGTACTAAAACACGCGCGTCCGCGTTTGTACTTTCAACCCAGGAGACTACGTCCTACGCGACAATGAGGCATCTAATGCCGAGCGCCCAGGCAAACTCGCCCCCAAGTGGGAAGGACCCTACCTCATCAAAGAGGTCTTAGGGAAAGGCGCGTACAAATTACAAACGCTAGAAGGCGAACCTATCGCACGAACATGGAATGCACAACAGCTTCGACGCTGTTATATGTAAGCCATGTTCTTACATTTCTCTATGTAACCTATCGGGCCGCAGGCCATTTGCAAATAAATAAATAAGCAATTTTATACATTATTGTTTGTTACTACTATTACAAATGCGTTTTCCACTTTGCGGTATCCCAAAAACAGATTGGCAAAATCTTCATTCGCGATACCCATACAAAGTGGTAACCACACACAAATATTGTAATAGGCCAGCAGAAGGCAAAAAGACTTGCATAATTATCTGGCCGGATAAACAAGTTTTTTTTAACACTTAACACAATTCCTGAGCCCAAAAAGGCAAACAATGGAATTGACGCGTACTCATACGACAAAGGTATGGAGTACACTTGACCCCATTCACAAATGGGTAGAGTTCCGGATATATAAGCTTTTACAAAGCTTACACAATTCTAAAACCCTAACGCGGTAAATAACAGAATTGACGCGTACTCGTACGACAAAGGTATGGGGTACACTTGACCCCATTCACAAATGGGTAGAGTTCCGGATATATAAGCTTTTACAAAGCTTACACAATTCTAAAACCCTAACGCGGTAAATAACAGAATTGACGCGTACTCATACGACAAAGGTATGGAGTACACTTGACCCCATTCACAAATGGGTAGAGTTCCGGATATATAAGCTTTTACAAAGCTTACACAATTCTAAAACCCTAACGCGGTAAATAACAGAATTGACGCGTACTCATACGACAAAGGTATGGAGTACACTTGACCCCATTCACAAATGGGTAGAGTTCCGGATATATAAGCTTTTACAAAGCTTACACAATTCTAAAACCCTAACGCGGTAAATAACAGAATTGACACGTACTCATACGATAAGAGTATGGAGTATACTTGACCCCATTCACAAATGGGTACAGTTACGCATACATACGTTCAGACATGCAAGAATTAAAAACACTTGTACAAACTGAACAAAAAACTTTATATTCAAAAAATTCAAGCACCCACGTGATGCTTAATGAATTTACATAAAGTTCCTATTCTATACAAGAGGAAAACAAAAAGGAGGCACACTAGCCAACCTAAACCCTATTTTGTACCGCTGGTTCCCGCATCTCCTCCGGCACCACCAGCGGGATCTTCCTCTTCCGCATCCGGATAAAGCCTCCGCAGGCGATCAACATAGTCCGCAGCCTCCAAACAATTGTCCAATTCCTCTACACAGGCAAGGGACGTATCATAAAAGGAGACTTCGGCCGCTTTAAGAAGCGACTCGGTATCCACGTCCCGAAAGCCGGATCGCTCTTCGATATCACCGCCTATAGACATGACGTTCATATGGGAAATACAGCGGTTGTAACCAGCTTTAAAACCAGCGTCACGAGCACGCTGCTTGACCAAGTCCAAGCCAGCTGCGGTCTCAGGGGCATCCATGATAGCCTCAACAATCTGCAATAAAAAACTCATAAGTCTCAGATGATAATCCAAGCAAATATAAAGGCAACGGATACTTACACGCGCGATACCGTGAGTCCGCAACCACTCACGGTCAGCCTTCAGCTGGTCAAAAGAGGACACCAAGGCATCCTTGGCCTCAACAGCGGCATCAGCCCGCTCCTCCGCAACCGACACGCGGGCAGTAAGGTCTGTAACCGCGACCTCCCGGGCCTGAACCTCAGCCTGTCAAAAAACAGAAAACAGTTTACTCGATAAACATTTTCAAAACAATGAAGGAAATATACAACAGAGGTAACGAAACATACCTGAAGGCTGGCAACAACTTTATCCAAACGAATGCGCTCCGCATTCGCCTCTTCAAGAGCCTTAGAAGAACGGCTCTCCTTCTCTTCGGCCTCTTCAAGGGCCTTTGCAGCACGCGCCCCGGCTTCCTTGGCCTCTTCAAGCGCCTTTAGGGCCTCGGCCTTCGCCTGCTGCGCTTTAACCGCAATGGCCTCAGCTGCAGCTTTTTCCTTGCCCAAGGCAACATTCGCTGCCTTCGCATTCGTTAACTCCTGCCGAGCACGAAACAGAGTGTCATTCTGCTTAGCCCAAGATTCATTCCACTTCTTATGCTCATTGGACAACTTTTCGTTCCAACTCTTGCGTTCATCAGAAAGGAGTTTGGCAAGAGTACGAACCTGTTTCAGCTGAGCAGAGGCAGCCCACTCCGCGGTCTGTTTCTGCTTCTCAAAAGCAGCTCTATCCTTCTCAAGCTGCTCCGCACCCGCACGAGCAGCCTCGACCAACTTTTCCGCTTCAGCCCGCATGCGAGCAGCTTCTTCCTCGCGGCGGCCCAACACCTTGTAATCTTCCAAAATGGCATTCGCCACAATGGAAGATCCTATTAACATTGTTGAGAGCTGGTTTATACGCAGCTCACGAGGTGCGGCACGGGCACGTTCAACTTCGAAGGGGGTGCCCAGACCACCCAGAATCTCCTTACATGCCGAAGGGTCGTTGGAAATATCATCCCCCTGCATAACAGTCCAGGGGGGTCGGTGATAAACAGTACTTCGACCCTGGGTATAGGTGCGGTAGTAATACTCCAATTCAGACTCCCCAGGCTGAATTGGAGGCCCATCATAACCCGCACCACCGGCAGACGAACCGGTACCCTTCTCACCAGCAGGAGACCTCCGCGGCTCAGCATCATGCTGCCGTGCTTCAGCACCAGTTTTTTGCGGTTCGGCATCAGACTGTTGCTTCCCAGTATCAGCAAACCGCACACTCAAATTATCTCCCTCATTGGGAGAGATCAGATTGTTGGACGAGTCAACGGTATCGAATATCTGAGTCGCGACATTCTCTGCGGTACCGTCCTTCCGCACGGTTGACTCGGGCACCACCTTGACAGGAGGTGTCGAAGTTTCCTCAGTCACACCCGCACCCGCATCATGCGGGGGTGACTCTGGAGCATCAAAGATAGAGAAATCCTTATCTTGAAGCTCTGCAATACAAAATCAAATAGCTATCAAAACACATGTTATACATCACACTTGAGACCAGCTAAATAACACTTACCAACAGTAACCGCAGGTTTCTTCGATGTCGGAACAGTCCTCTTAGACTGCAACCTCCGACGTTTCGGTCCACCGGCACCAGCAGCCGTCTCTTCTACTTGCCTTTTCCCAGCACCAGACTGCGAGCCCGCAGCTGTACCCAAACCCTCAAGGGTATCAGATACTATCACATAATCCAAGTATCTACGAAAAGAAGAGTGAGAGATACCTGCCGCCTGCGGTACCAAATGAGGCACAACAGGGACCTCCGATATTTTCTTTTGGCGAAAGCGCACGCCTTTCACCGTCTGCCTCTTAGGCACACCCTTCGCATCAGGGTCCCCTAAGGCCCCAAGATCACCTGCATGAAAACCATGCAAGAGGTGAGTCAGTGCAACCGTTATTGTTATCACAAGAATAAAGGATTCCTAAACATACCTTTGCCCCGCGGCAACTCAACCGCTAATGCGGCTTCAGTAGGCACCCGGAAGTTATCTCGAATGATAACATTAAACTCCTCCTCGCCATCCGCACAAACAACTTTTTCCACCTGACCCTGGAAATCCGGGGCAAACATCCTCCATACGGGAGCGTCCTCTGATAACAAACGCACAAGTCAGTAACGCATACAAGGATAAGAAAGTTAAACAAATGAAAAGTACGTACCACCACTTTTCTCCCGCACCACGGGCTTCGACTTCTTGTTCCTCCTTGACAACATCATGCGCAACACCCACAACTGTGTGTTGGTCAACTTCACAGACTCAATGGTCTGCAACTGCGGAAACCACTCCACAGTTTTCAAACTTGGGACCGCAATGGTCTCTGCTATGATCGTCTCGGTCACATTCCGAAATGTCATCTTTGCAACAATGGCAGCAGCCTTGATGTAAAAGAACTTCTTCTTCCACATCGTCATCCCCTTGGGAGGAGTCATCAGGTTGGGACTACCATCTCGCTGACGGAAAGAAAAGAACCCCAAGGACACCGTCATTTGATAAAACCGTCGGAAATCTCCAACGGTAGGCTCTATACCAAGAGCACGAAAGGTGAATTCAAAATTTCGAATCCGGATCATACCAAACGGACTCAGTTGAGAAATGTGGACCTTGTACCACTCCAAAACCTCGACAACAAAAACAGTCAAAGGTAACTGGAGATTACAGTCACCAAAAAAATCTGCCCACATCGTCACATAACCGGCCGGAGCATCGGCACCGGTGTCACCTTCCGATGGGTAGACTGCCCCATATTCAGGGGGCATTTGAACGTCAAGCATTAGACGATCAAAAGACTTCTTGGTCCACCTTAACACCGGGCAACCACCACCGGCGTTTCCTCCCTCCTCCTCCTCCGCCGCCACCGGCGAGGATGGCTCTGGGTTTTCACCCTCCACGTTGTGTGGATTTGATGGTTCAGCCATCAGAAAATATCGAGGAAATGAAAGAACGTGAGTGAAAAAACTAAAAACCTCACCGAACTTCAAAAAATATCGTCGGAGAAGACAAAGAACAAGTTTTCTCTCACCGGCAAATTTTTGAAATTTCGAACAAGTGAGGGGAAACCACGAACGGTTTCCCCTTATATACCCATCGCAATTAATGCAGAGGGGGAAAACGAATCATCACGTTCAAAAAGAGCGAATTGCGTGACACCACGTGTCAAGCGCCGTTTTCGCTGACGGTTATCACGCGCGCGTGGCCGCCCACGCGCCTGACAAAAGAGACGTTTACACTCTTTGCTACAGTGCATTTAATGCCTCGGGCAGTGCAAACGTCCTTTCATTTCAGCACATGCCAGGAAGATCTCACCAACTTCCACCAACTCACACGTGAGATCAGCCACGTATGCAACAAAAAGCGACTACGTTATCCAATTATAAGCGGCATGCGGTTTCTCTGGTGTACCGCACCATAACCCATACCGCATGTCGTTTTTTAACATACCCCTAAAAATAGGTAAAAATATATATCTCTACACTATAAGGGGGTATAATACCTATCCGCACTACCCACGAGCACACGTGGAGTATGCGGACATGACACACACGAGCCCGTTCAGGTGTGTCAGATGCTCAGAACCAGCATTGTTCTATGGACTGAACCGCATCTCAGACACAGGTAAACCGCATCGCCTTCATTCTCTTCAAGCTTCAAATCCCTCCTGTCCGGTTCACAACCGCAGAGGGTACATGAACACCTTCTTTAACGCAAGGAAGGAAGGGAATGTACGCGCGCGCACATCAGCAACCCTGTCTCCTGAACCTTCAAGAGCTCCATCCGAGCAACACACACGCTTCGAGCAAATATGGGAATGCAAAACCGCAGATACTCACGAGTAGCTACGGACATAACCATAGCTTCCGCAGAATGGTTGCTACGGAAGAGCCAAGCTAACTCCACATCACCGAGCGAAGCTACTTCAAGGCAAACTCGGTATTGGAGCGTGAAGGTAAGTGGCTCCAGAAAGAACGCAGATAAGCGCTCTAAACAAGCCCTTGTCGAACAGCAAGCGTCCGAACAGCGGTAACAAGTCTGCTTATGACTTTGTTTGCCCGCCTATGGGCCGCATAGAATAAACAATGGTGGGCATACCCTTGCCTATGACCATGTTTATTTACCCATAGTACAAATCTACATTGTTCGACCAAACATGGCCAACAATGACGCAACGAGGTAACCGCAAAGGACGTGCGGTTACTAGAGAGCTATGACGACGAACACGAAAACCCAACAAAAAAGGGATTGTCATCTCATGACTAGATGCTGAACATAGAGCTTGAGCAAAGCACTTACAAGCATCAACTACTTTTGATCCCAATCTCAGAGATTGATCCAAAGTTTCTTTTCTTCTTCATGCACCAATTCAACAATTGGTTTGAAGACAAGACCACCTCTCAGAGGTTGAAAGCCTGTGCATACCTTCAAACCACCATCTCAGAGGTTGGTTCGAAGTTTGTGCAGCATTACTAACAAAGTCTCCAAGAGACCTTCGGCACAAGAACAGGTGGCAAGCCACCTGGTGACATAAATCGGCTGAGAATTTCGCATCAGACGAAATTCCTTCACCGATACGGAAGAGGCGTCAGATGACCCTTCCAGACCTCCAGCTTGATTTACATACAGAAAAGACCACACATGGTCTAGGATCTTCTCCAGACTCCAAACTACCTTCCAAACACCATAGTCCAGTACTCCTCCCACATACAACTTGTATGTGGCAGCAACACTAGACTGGGGGGACTTGAAGGGGTATGGTCCCAGATCTCGCGTCAGCATCGACCGCGAGTGACCATTACCCTTATCAAAACCCCCACTAGCTAACAACCTACTTGTGCCCATGCGAGAACGCGTCGGCACAAGGGTTGAATCCAATCTATCTAGTAACGAAGGAGGACTTACATGGAACATGAGAACGGTAGAGTGATGCGACATAGCATCACATCTGGTGTATGAAAACGGAAGTATTCACAGCGATGCGGCCTCGCACCGCATCCAGTGAACACTTCTATCAATACAAGAAAGCCTTACCTTAGGAATAGAAGAAGATGAACATAACGGTGCGGCTGGCACCGCACCATATGGGCATTTTCGTCACGACAAGGGATGCAGGCAAATAGTCTCCGCGGATGACGATGCGGCTAGCACCGCATCTCGCGTATTCCTTGATCACAAGTAGGAGACGCGGTAACTTCAGACGTTACCGCATGCAGCGATGCGGCTTGCACCGCGTCCTATGCACTCAATAAGTGGGACTGACACCACAGTGCAAGTGGCACCAATGGCAGTTACCTGTCAGAGCTACGTAAGCAATGGACTGACGTGGCGTAACCTCCACAACCGACAAGCCTGACACACGTGCAAAGTTGCAGCACGTCGTCAGTCCATCCATCATCATCCTCCTTCACTCCTCGGCTATAAATACCAACCCCAAACCAGGTTTGAGGTATCTCTTGACAACTCTCTCACTACTACTACTATCTTACTTTGCTTCTCGAGCAAACTACTGATTCTCATGCCGGAGAGTGGTAACAAGGAGCACCCCCCACCCCATCCTCCTTGTTACGAGTCACGGCTTGTTTCCTTGTGCAGGAGATCAACCACCGGTGATCCAGCCAGCGATCCTCGAGAGGAAGGGATTAACCCTTCTTGACGAGACCAGTGTGTTAACCCTGCCCGGTTAACCATTGTTTCATCAAGGTACTACTGATAAGAAGAAACCACAAAAGTCAACAAGGGTTTCTTTTATTTGTTTTGGTTATTTTCTTTCGAAGACAATAAAAGGAAAAGAACACTGTTTATTTTGTTATAAATTAAAATTTAAAAGAAAAAGGTAACAAAAGGTTTCTTTTAAGTTACGACAGAAAGAACAAAACAATTAAAGGATTTATTGTTTTTCTTAAAATCTGCTATTAAAAAGGAAGTAGCAGGATTTTTATTCTCGGGAGGAATCAATTTGAGGTTAGAAAATTGATTCAAGTCCTAGCACTCCGTTAACGTACAGTAGAAGAAACCAAAGGATGGGTGATAACGTGAATCCGGTACCTCTAGTGAAGGAACCGATGCCTAGTCTTCCATGTCCAATGCTTACGGATACAAACTACACCGTTTGGGCTATGAAGATGAAGGTAATCTTCAAGGTTTGCAAGGTATGGGATGTGATTGACCCAGGAACGACCATTGATACTCACAAAGATTCTATAGCAATCGCTTTGCTATTCCAAGGGTTACCCGAAGAGCTAGTGTTGTAGATTGGTAACAATGATTCAGCAAAAGAGATGTGGGAAGCGGTGAAATCTCGCAATCAAGGTGCTGAACGTGTGAAAGAAGCAAGACTTCAAACCTTAATGTCGGAAGTTTTATCAAACAATGTTCACTTACATTTGCGTTTTGGATTATAGAGAATTTGACGTTTTATAATAAAAAATGTAGAAGTTTTATAATACTAATTTAAAAAAAAGTTGACGTTTTATACTAACACTTGATAAAAAATGTAGAAGTTTTATAATAGTAATTAAAAAAAATATTGACGTTTTATAATAATAATTATAATAAAAATGTTGCCATTTTTCTAAATATATTAAATAAAAAATGACATTTATATACCTTCCTTTTATAACAATAAATAATAATTAATATAAATGTTTATATTTTTTTTATTTTAACAACAATTTAAAAAAATATATATAAAGTTTTTTTGAAATAATATTTCATCTCAATGAAAACCTACACATCCCCCTCAATTTTATTCCACACAAAAGAGCCAATGATTGGGCAATCATTGGCTGACACCCAATCATTTACAATTAATAGGAAGTGTGAAAAAGTAACCAAAAAGTAAACGTATAGGGCAATGAGGGGCTTATCAGGTGGGTCCATTTTCAGGCGTATAGGGCAATGAGGGGTGTATAGGGTTAGGGGATGTGTGGATAAATTGAGGGGGATGTGTGGATAACCAAAGCCTTATTTTATTAGTTCTTCTTTGAGGTACTACTGATAAGAAGAAACCACAAAAGTCAACAAGGGTTTCTTTTATTTGTTTTGGTTATTTTCTTTCGAAGACAATAAAAGGAAAAGAACACTGTTTATTTTGTTATAAATTAAAATTTAAAAGAAAAAGGTAACAAAAGGTTTCTTTTAAGTTACGACAGAAAGAACAAAACAATTAAAGAATTTATTGTTTTTCTTAAAATCTGCTATTAAAAAAGAAGTAGCAGGATTTTTATTCTCGGGAGGAATCAATTTGAGGTTAGAAAATTGATTCAAGTTCTAGCACTCCGTTAACGTACACTAGAAGAAACCGAAGGATGGGTGATAACGTGAATCGGGTACCTCTAGCGAAGGAATCGATGCCTAGTCTTCCATGTCCAATGCTTACGGATACAAACTACACCGTTTGGGCTATGAAGATGAAGGTAATCTTCAAGGTTTACAAGGTATGGGATGTGATTTACTCAGGAACGACCATTGATACTCACAAAGATTCTATAGCAATCGCTTTGCTATTCCAAGGGTTACTCGAAGAGCTAGTGTTGCAAATTGGTAACAATGATTCAGCAAAAGAGATGTGGGAAGCGGTGAAATCTCGCAATCAAGGTGCTGAACGTGTGAAAGAAGCAAGACTTCAAACCTTAATGTCGGAATTTGAGGGTTTGAAGATGAAAGAACCAAGTACGATCGCTGAGTTCTCAGGAAAGATTTCAGGGATTGCTTCTAGATCTGCTTCTCTTGGAACAATGATTAAAGAAGAGAAACTGGTTAAAAGGTTCCTACATGGTTTGCCGAAAAGGTTTATTCACATGGTTGCGTCTCTCGAGCAATCCATTGACCTTAAGACAGTTGGATTTGATGATGTCGTAGGTCGTCTTATAGCCTATGAAGAACGCGTCAACCATGAAGATAAGGAGCAACCGGTTAGAAGTGATCAGTTACTGTTGACTTATGAGGAATGGAAAGCTAGAAAAAGGGAAGGGTACGATCGAGGCAAAGGAACGGCCGAGTCTAGTCAAAGAGGTCGAGGTCGCGGTCGAGGAAAAATCGGGGGTCAAGACAAAGACAAGGAACCGAATCAAAAACCAAAGAAGGACCGTTCTAAGATAAGGTGTTTTCGATGTGATGAATTAGGGCATTTTTCTTCGGATTGTCCTACACGTAAAAAGGACGAGGACGAGGACGAGGAAAACAATCTTATTCAAAGGGTTGAACCGGTTCTTTACTTGCAAACACACGTTGAAGAGGCTAATGATGTTTTTCTAGACAAGAAAAGGATTATTCCAAGGATGTATGCTTCGAGCCCAAGTGAACTCAATACATGGTTTCTTGACAACGGGGCGAGTAACCACATGACGGTAAAAAGGAGTGGTTCACTAATCTCGATCACAACATCAAGGGAAAAGTGAAGTTTGGAGACGGATCAAGCGTAGAGATTAAAGGACAAGGGATGGTCGTCTTAGAAGGAAAATCTGGGGAACAAAGGGTGTTGCGAGATGTTTGCTATATTCCAGCACTTGAAAGTAATATAATAAGCATTGGCAGTTGGACGAGAAAGGGTACAAGATCGCAATCCAAAACGGTATACTTTGGATGTTTGAGCAAGACGGAACTTTGCTAATGAAGGTACCTCGTTCACCTAATCGCATTTACAAGATTAATCTTGAGGTTGTATCTCCAGTTTGCATACCAACTAAAGATGACAAGGCTGAAATTAGCGACCAACCAGCCTCTATTGTGACAGAAGTTAGCGACAAAACAGATCAGTCAGCAACAGGAATTAGCGACCAATCTGGGCAGTCAGCGACACAGCAGACATATAGCAACCAGAATGACCAGTTAGCGACAGAATCTGACCGGACAGCGACAGAATCTGATCAGCCAGTGACAGCTTTTAGCGACGAGTCTGCGACAGATCAGTTTTTCAGCAATTTAATACTTAAATGGATGCTCGGTTTATCAAATGAAGAGACAAGTTTGAAAGTCGAGAACTTATTGCAAGAGAAGGAAAAAGTGGAACGTATTAGCGGGGATGTGCAACGGACTGACATCCTCACAAAAGTCGTGCCACGACTGAAGATTATCAAGATGAGATATCTTCCCGGTATTGCAAGATTAGGGGGGTGATTGTTAGACTAATCTTGCATATTATGCGTAAGTTCGGGTTAAAAGTGACCGACTTACAAAGTTCGGGTAAAAAGTGACCGGGATATAAACTTGGGGTTTTTTTTGAGATAGTTTTTTAATCCTAGTTTGAGTCAAATAGGTTTACTTGTTGAACAAGTTATTAGGCTTATAAATAGAAGGATTTATTTGTAACCCTAAGAGTACCAATTATCAATAAACGAGTTTTGATTCAATACGTTCTTTGGTATCCAATTCTAACACACCGTTCACTGAAAGCGTGTTGGCGGCACATTCCCGATCGGCAAACTTGCTCCCGCATGAGGTCACCAAAGGCACCCCGTCCAGCCTTAGAAAGGAGTTCTAAAGAAAATTTATTCACCTTAAAATGAGTTGTTAGGAAAAGAAAATGTATAAAAATGGGTTCCCTGATTTTTTTTCTTTTTTGGCTCCTAGGGGCGACAGATGCAAGTAGAGTTAACCAGCTGTAAGCGAGTGAATAGGGTTGGTGGGTTGTAAAAAAAACAAATTAAACAGATCATGAAAAAGCCTTAACGGGTTAACACATTTGATAAACATGTTAATAAGTACGTCAACTTAAACACGACTCATTTATTAAACATTATAAACATGACAACATAAAACCGGACTGATTTGATGTTATACCTCTAAATGGTGTTGGAATTTGCCTCTCTAATCCCAACCCGGAAAAACAAACATAAATGCTAGTCACGTTTTTATTAAAGAAAAACATGTATGGTGAGTTAAAGGTACCCATCAATCATAAATGTATATAAATATTATTATTATATATACACACAATCAAAGTCTAGTCTCCTTGTTTTTTCTTCCACAAACAAACTATGGAGAGTTGTGCATTAACACTCTCTAGCTCCACTCTAACATCAACAACTTTAAACCATATCAACCAAAACATCAAACCCAGAATCATACAATGTGCTTCACCAAGCAGCATCAACTACAAAACAACTTATTCGGTTCCCTCTTTTCGCTCTTACTCAATCTTTAATAGTTCTTCAATTTTGAAGAAGCGAATTCACTATGATATCGTGGTTGCCAGAGCTGCTGCTTCCGCTTCTGAAGCCTCTGGCGAGTCTTCAAATGCGGCTGAAATTGGCCGGACTTTGCAACTTGCAGCCATGTTTGGAGTATGGTACCTGTTGAATATCTACTTCAACATCTTCAACAAGCAGGTTGCCTCCCCTCTTACTGTTACATAAATGTAATTTTGATATGTATTATCATTACAAATATTTTTTGTTTTTATCCTATACATCTGCATTTTGGGTTAGGTTCGTCACAGAATACTAAAATATTGTAAGGAAAAAAAAAAAACAAATCTATATCGTTTGTTATCATGTTTATTTTGTTCTGCTTAAATGCAAATGTGTATGTTATGTATATAAAACAGCGCGCCAAACTAGTATTTTTTTTCATATGTTTATTTAGTTTTAATCGTATACCTACACATATGTAAGTTATTTGTAGATAATATAACATATGACTTGGTGTAACTTCTATACATTATTGAAATTTGTTATTAATTTTTTTATGAAAGGTGAATAAACACTGCATTTCCAACATTTTAGAACATCTAGGAATTAGTGTTAAAAAAAGAAAATATAAAACTTTTAAGATATTCCAATTGTGACCACATGCTTTTGATGAATAAATGGAAAGAATAAATGCAGAAAAATGTGATCAAACAATTTAATGAAAGATATCATCAACTAATTGTACATACTGCTTTTGATTTCCTATAGGTACTCAAGGTTTTCCCGTACCCAACGACGCTTACAACGTTCCAGTTTGGGTGCGGTACTCTCATGGTTTTAATTATGTGGACACTTAAACTTCATCCAAGACCGAAGTTTCATAAATCACAGGTAAACTTATATTAATTAACTCACCGCGTTATGAATGTTTAATGTGTCCATCTACACCTCATGTTGAAATGGTTTTATATGTCAGATTGTACCCGTTTTAACGTTGGCAGTAGCACATACAATGGGCAATCTCTTGACGAATATAAGTCTAGGAAAAGTTGCGGTTTCTTTCACTCACACTATCAAAGCTATGGAGCCTTTTTTCACTGTTCTTTTCTCTGTCCTACTACTTTCCGAGGTCAGTAATTCGTATAAATTCATATTGGGATTTTAAATGATTGTAATTCGTTCTTACTCGTTGCATAGAGACCGTCAATGTGGGTTGTTTCGTCTCTTGTACCTATTGTGGGTGGTGTGGCATTAGCGTCCTTCACCGAGGCTTCATTTAACTGGTTTGAAACCGAACCTTTAAGTCAAATTGACTAGAATAGTAGAATATATAGAGTCAAGAGTTGAGCATCACATGTGAGTGTTACAGGATTGGTTTCGCGAGTGCAATGGCTTCGAACGTCACCAACCAGTCGCGTAATGTGCTTAGCAAAATATTTATGGTCAGGAAAGAGGTAAACTTTCATTAACCAACCATTATATCTATAGTTAAATAAAGTATGAGTTAACTAGCTAAGCTGACATGGACAGGAAGCTTTGGATAATATCAATCTCTTCTCGGTTATGACGATCATCTCCTTTTTCTTTTTGATCCCTTTTGCATTCTTGTTAGAAGGATTCAAGCTTACTCCTGAACACCTGCAGTTTGCTGTGAGTATAATCATATAAATATATTACCCATTTTTATGTATCTTGAGATGTTTGTAACATTTTTTTCCTTTAGGCGAGTCAAGGTTTAAATGTAAGAGAACTATTAGTGCGATTTGTCCTCACTGGTATCTGCTTCCATAGTTATCAACAGGTACACTTTAACGATAATGCTTTAAAATACATGGAAACTTCACTTTTACGCGTTAAATCAAATGTGTAAGAATGATTGACGTGCAACCTGTATTGCACTTCACCTATGCTGACGTGGCATGCCAGTTGTGTAAGAATGATAACGTGTCATAAATTGTTAGTCATACTAGTTGATGTGACATGCCATAAGTTGTACAAATATGGCATGTCACGTCAGTTGTTTTACACAACTGGCAAACACGTCAGCATATGTATATAGTAATACAGGTTGCGCGTAGATCAAAACGCTTTTGAAAAAAGGTCATCACATTCGCAAAATGTGTCTTGGGCAAGCAGGTTTCGTACATGATTCTATCAATGGTTTCACCGGTGACACATGCTGTGGGGAACTGTGTGAAGCGAGTGGTGGTCATCGTGTCATCTGTTATCTTCTTCCAGACACCAGTTTCTCCCGTCAATTCACTTGGTACAAATGCTTACGATTAGATACATTATTTAACTTGTATAACGCGACGTTTATGGAACTGGGCTTCTTTGATTTCAGGAACTGGTTTGGCCCTTGCTGGAGTCTTCTTGTATTCGAGGGTGAAGCGGATAAAGCCAAATCCAAAGCCAAAGGCTGCTTGACTTGTGATTCACTTTAGATTAATTGTGCATATAATAGCATTCATGATATGGAATTATGGATAACTATATGTATGCTTTAAACAATTTCTATAGTGAGGTACTTATATAGTTATATGATTAGTCTACTGCATTTGTAATTGTTTGACCATTTTTTACTTTTGTATAAACATCCAAACATAGACTCCCTAATCTACCATCGGTCACACATCGCATGTCTAAGCACCCGCAGAGTACTCATGTCATGATCTTTTCGAGCGCTCTTTTAACATAATTGTCGAACAAACCGCCTCCATTGTCAATGTATAGAACCAATATTCATGGTGGTGTATAGGGTAGACACGTATTGGTTTATTTTTTTGACCAGTTAACTCACTCCAGCTATTCGCACTTCTAAATCTATATCTTTGTCCACCGTGGGATTTGAACCTTCAAATTCACGGGGAGGGACACCTATATAAATTTCCTGAAGTTATGAACAAGTACAAATATGATAGATGACCAAAAAAAACTTATAAATCTCGGTGAAATAGAATTATACGATTTCCTATTTGTTTGTTTAAATAATTAACCTCTAATAAGCTACTAACATTAAACGACAAATATAATAATGAAAATAAAGTATCAACAAATCCGTTGTAGTCTAGTTGGTTAGGATACTCGGCTCTCACCCGAGAGACCCGGGTTCAAGTCCCTGCAACGGAATTAATTTTTTTATAATAGCAAAATGCTTACCTTTAATGTAGTCTAGTTATTATAAATGCTAGAAACTTTTTATATTGAAGAACCAACCCATTTATTTGTATTTGATCTTAAAATTTGTCCCCCAAATAAGCCTTTTGACATAAACACTTCTTCATGTATGTCACATGGTTTTGTATCTCATATTGACCGTCTTATTGTGGTCATTCACATGGTTTTGTGTCTCATATTGATCATGTCATTGTGGTCAGGTACGATCTTACGTAAGCAGTTAGTTCAAGAAAGGGCCACTTCGAATCAAGTAGAAAAAAAAAGATTCAAACGTGTGTTTTTAGTGGAACGAAAAAAATGAGTTGGAAATATTATTTGAAGTTATTCTTGGTGACTAAAATGAGTTGGAAATATTATTTGAAGTTATTCTTGGCGACTAGAATAAAACATAATATATATTTTTGTTGAACAAAGTAAGTATGCAAACCGAAATCATATTATTCAATAATGGATTGATCAGTCATAGTTATTTGCTTCATGTCATATTAAACAACAATAGATTGATCAATCATAGTTCTAAATAAAGTCATCAAGTAACAATACTTCCAAATCCAGCTTCATCAAAGAAAACCATCAAGTCGGTAAAGTTTGGCACAATTCCAGTTTTAACAACTCGGCCGAGAGCTCACGAACGAATGAAAACATTTAAACCCCTAAGTACGAATAATAACAATAAGAATAATCCATTCTATTATTTTACATAAGTTTTTTTTTTCACTCAAACAAACCTAAGAAAATGTTACATTAGAATAAATTTTAAAAGTTGTATCAATATTGCAATATTTATAATGTTAACACTATTTTTAAAAATGAAAACACATATAAGATATTAAGAACGAAAACATGGGTTTTTTTAAAGCCACGTAATTTTTTTTGTTGTTAGGACTTAGGCGTAGTTAGTGTTTTGCCAACTAAAAAGAAAAAAGTGTCAAGATCCCCTCTCATATAAAACAAATTTTATATATTTTTTTTTCTAAAGTATGACCTTAAAGTTGATAATAATTTTATAATTAAGATGGCGTTCTGAAGTTGAATAAATGAGTTCACAGTCTTACAAATTAACAAATGTGATTTTCAATTGGTCAAGACATGAATTTCATTTTTCCAATTTGGGTGATTGGGTGAATATAAGAAAACCTTAAAATCGAAAATAATATAAAAAACAATGTTACGTACATTTTTAACTGAAAATAAATATATTTTTTATTAGTAACAAAACATACATTTTGTTTTATGTCAAAATAAAAATATTTTTAGAGTAAACTGCGATTTTGGTCCCTGTGTTTTGGTCACTTTTGCCACTTTAGTCCAAAACTCAAACTTTTTGCATCTGGGTCCATGTGGTTTCAGTTTTATTGCCTTTTTAGTCCAAAAATGAAATCGGGTCATATTTGTCTTATAAAATCCTGCTATTTTGTCCTTTTCCGCATGGGAAAAATGATCATTTCTTTTTTATAAATAAATACCATATTTTATAAGACAAATATGACCTGATTTTCCCCTGAGTAAAATGACAAAATTGCAGGATTTTACAAGACAAATATGACCTCATTTCATTTTTGGACCAAAATGGCAATAAAACTGAAACCACATGAACCCAGATGCAAAAAGTTTGAGTTTTGGACTAAAGTGGCAAAAGTGACCAAACCACAGGGACCAAAATGGCAGTTTACTCATATTTTTAATATACATTTTGTTTTATAACAATAATCAAGGATCCTTTCTAAGAACGTATTATCAATGACATAGGGATAATAGAAATAGATGAATTGAGTTGGTGTCAACCGAGTTAGCAAGAAATCAATGCATGGGGAAGTCGCACTTGCGACTGACGGTTGTGCTGACCCAAGATGATGTCATGTCATTTTTGTATGTTAAACAAAACCTGCTTAAGGGTGCACGGGGTGCCTTCGGCAACCCCATGCGGTGATCCGTTTTACCGCTCGGCAAGAACACCGCCATCCATGCGGTGAGGTAGAGAGAGGAGAGAGACCGGTGGCGGCTCACCGAAGAGAGAGGGAGGAGAGAGAGAGGGGCGGTCCAATCAATGATTTTCCTTTTTTTTAAAAAAAAAAAAAAAAACCAATTCACCTAAGAGGGGAGTGCCGCCATCAATTTAGGGTGTTAGGGGAGTTTAAGAGGGGAGTTGACGTGGCACACGAGGATTGGTTGGGCGTAAGAGAGGGGACTCACCTCTTAGGTGAGCACCCCTTACACCCTAAGCTTTTTATGAAATTTTAGAGTGGATTCTAAAATGGAGGCCTTCTAACAACAACAATAATAAATAAATACCTTTTTGCTTAGGATCAAGTGGGAATATAATTTACAAATTTTTGTATACCATTTTTAAAATGTACAAAATCACTTCATTCTAACCGAAAATTAAAGAGACTAGAAGTGGAGGAAGTTGCGAAACCAACATAGACAATCACCCCTAATTACGAATAATAACAAAATAAGAATTAACATTCTTAAATTTTACACAAGTTCTTTTTATATTTTTTTCATAAACAAACCTTAGATAATGTTACATAAAAATAGCTTAGAAAGATGTTGTAAAGCCGTAGATTACTTAAAATTGAAATTTTTATAACGTTAACACTATTTTTAAAAAAGAAAACACATAAAATATTAAGAACAAAAACTTTGGGTTTTGTTAAAACCACATAATTTTTCTATTGTTAGAAGTATTTAGTCTTTTACATACACGTCAAGCCAACTAAAAAACATAAAGTTTCTGTAATTACTTTTTTTTTTCTAATAGTATGACCTTAAAGTTGATAATAATTATAATTAAGATGGCGTTCTTAAGTTGAATAAACGAGTTCACATAGTCTTACAAACTAACAAATGTGATTTGCAATTGGTCACGACATAAATTTTCATTTTTCCAATTTGGGTGATTATAAGAAAACCTTAAAATAGAAATAATATAAAAAACAATGTTACACAACCTTTTTAGTGAAATATATATACTATTCAGTAACCAAAAGATGCATTTTGTTTTGGTTACAATAACTTACTTACAATAGAAAATAATATAAAAAACAAGAGTTAAATGTCATTTTAGTCCTTGTGGTTTGGGTTATTTTGTCAGTTTAGTCCAAATTTTTCATTTTCTTCTGTGGGTCCAAAAAGGTTTCACTGTTGCCATTTTAGTCTACTGGGTTAAGTTAATCCATTTTTTCTTTCAACGAGAAGGGCAATTCAATCATTTTATATAGCTGAATTGCCCTTCTAGTTAACAAAATTACATATAAAATGATCAAATTGTCCTTCTCGTTAACAGTAAAAAATGATGAAGTTAACCAAGTGGACTAAAATGATAACAATGAAACCTTTTTGTACCCATAGAGGAAAAATGAAACATTTGAACTAAACTTGCAAAATGATCCAAACCACATGAACTAAAATGTCATTTAACTCAAAAAACAATGTTACATACCTTTTTTTTTTACCGAAAACTATATATGTATTTTCTATTTAGTAACCAAAAGATTCATTTTGTTTTGATTACAATAACTTAAGGGTTCTCTTTACGAGAATGTAGAGTCAATGACATAGGGATGACAAAGATGGATGAGTTGAGTTGACTCGGGACGAGCTGACTCGCTAGTCAACCACTTGTGACGACATTTACTACTGGCGGCGTGTGCTGACCCAGGATGATGGTAAACAAGACAAAAACTTGTTTGTGTCAAACAAGGCATGTTTAAGCTTTTTTTTATGGATTTTAGAACGAATCTTAAAATAGAGGTCTTTCTTACTGAAAATTCGAAATTCGAGAGACCAAAAGCGGAGAGAGTTGTGAAACCAACATCGAACATTCTTTTAATCAATATATTATATAGGATGACTTTAAGCTGTTAACATGTTGGTGATGTCATCTTAAATAATTGTAAGACTCAGGAAACCACCGAGACAATATAAAATACTTTGTTTTCTCCAACACTATAAACATAGTATAGCATAGAAGATGCAACACCATAACCATCCAGTACCCGTGCAACATTTGACACGCGGGTTGGGTTACAGTAATATAAGTTAACTTTCTATACGCGGTGAAACAGATTTTTGTATAGATAAAAGGATTAATTATATAGAACAAACAAATACTAGGCAAGTAAAATGACGATTTATATTCTAAAACCTGGTGCAATTTTTTTTTTATCATGAAGGTGACATCAAAGAATGTCGATACATATCAAAGTATATTAAAAACCAAGTAAATGATGTGTGTTTTATAGATTACACATATTAACAATTCAAATAAATACCAAAAGATTTTGTCTATTATCAATTGATGCGACACTTTTATACAAAATTCAGATATTCGTGATTTATTAGTTAGTTTTCTCAAGTGGTAGTTAAGCATTCAAATAGTTGTTATTTATTAGTTAGTTTTCTCAAGTGGTAGTTAAGCAATATAAAGTGTGTTATTTAACATATTTTCATATAGGAATGTATTTCAAATTCACAAAGATGAGTTCAGTATTAGTAAATTTGTTTATTTTTTTTAATAATTTTAAGAAGTATCCGAATAAAACACATGCGAGTTGAGTCTCGTGATGAACGATTTCAATTCAACTTTTTTTTTGAATGTCCAACAAAGCCCGGTCACTCAGGTGTACCCATAGGCAAAAGGTCACCCACGCCAGCGGCCACAATCAACGCTAGTGACCCGATCTTTCACCAATTTCAAAGGAAACCCAGCGTCCGAAGACCCACTATGATATAAACCCCTATCTTGCACATGACATTTTGAAGAAGGTAACAAGTTGGTGTGAACATCAATACTTTCAATTCAGTTTGTGTATAACCAAGTTCTCAAGTAATGAGAGTAGCAACACTTTCAAATCCAGCTTGGTAAGAGAAAGTCATCGAGTCAGTAAAGCTTGAAAAAATTCAAGTTTTAACAACTCGATAGAGAGCTCACAAACGTTAACACTATTTCAGACAAAGAACTCACATAAAATAAGAACGAAAACTTTGGGTTATGTTAAAACCACATAACTTTTTTAATTGTTAGGAGTATTTAATTTAGTCTTTTATATACAAGTCAAGGCAACTAAAAAACATAAAGTTTCTAGATACAACTCACATAAACAAATTTTGTGTATCTTTTTTCAATGTATGGCGTTCTCAAATTGTTTTTTTTTTTAAATAAAACTTCATTAAAACAAACTTCCGATCCAAATAGGCAAAAGACCAAACAAAAACAGCACCCCCGACCCAACGGACAAAGGGCAAAATTACAACATATACGTAGGATATTTACACCACTCATTCCAACTAATATTTTTACATGAAGATCTATTTTTAACCCACCCAAATCCTCTCGACTTAATCTCTACCATAATTTCTTGCGGACTTCTCCTGATCTGATTGAAGACCAACTCGTTCCTACCTTTCCAAATACACCAACACGGAATAATTACCAATCCAAGGATAATCTTTTTAGCTTTCTTCCCGACCTGGAGAGAATTATGGATCTCCATTAAATCTTTGAATTCGAAAGCGAAGATCGGGGGAATGTTACACTACACACTGACAGCCGCCCACACCCAAATAGCCACCGAACATGCAGTGAATAAATGATCCACCGATTCCTTATAATCATCGCAGAAGGGGCACATAACCGACTTAATAGAGTAAGTTGTCTTACAAATTAACAAATGTGATTTTTAATTGGTCACGGCATAAATTTTCATTTTTCCAATTGGGTGATTATAAGAAAACTTTGAAATAGATAAATAATATTAAAAACAATGTCACATGCCTTCTTTTACTGAAAATAAATGTACTTTTTAATTAATGACCAATACATACAAATTTTTTTTCTGTTACAATAACTTAATAACGTAATGGTTCTCTGTGAGAACGTGTCATCATCAATGACATAAGAATGAGGAAAAAAGGGTGAGTCGAGTGACATAGGACGTGACATAGGACGAGTCCACTCAGCGAGTCAACCCAGTTGTCAAACAAGACCAGCTTAAGCTTTTTAAAGATTAAACAGATTCCAAAATAGAGGCCTTTCTAACAAAAAAAAAAAAAAAAAAAAAAAAAAAAATAATAATAATAATAATAATAATAATAATAATAATAATAATAATAAATAACTAAATACCTTTTTTCTTAGAATCCTAAGATGTGGGAATATTAATTAACACATTTTTGTATACCATTTAAACATGTACAAAATCACATCTTTTTAACAGAAAATTCAAGAGACTCAAGAGCTATGAGGGAGTTGTGAAACCAACATAGAACAAATCAATACATTATGAAGGACAACTTTTAGTTGTTAAACATTTTGTTGGTGATGTCATCTTAAACAATTGTAAGACTCAGGAAACCACCGAGACAATATAAAATACTTTGTTTTCACCAACACTGCAAACATAGCATAGCATGGAAGATGCAACACCGCAACCATCCAGTACCTGTGCAACATTTGACACGCGGTTTGGGTTACTGTTATATAAGTCAACTTTTTGTACGCGGTGACATAGTTTTTTTTTTTTTTTTTTTTTTTGTATGGACAAAAAACGTGTGATCACAAAACTTGTATTGATTTAATAATAATTTTTTAAGTTTTTGAAAAGAATAATAATTTTTTAAGTTTTTACGTTCTTTTTTGGCTATTTTTTTGTTTTACCCATAAAGAGACAAAATATAACCGTTTGATGACCTATTTTATCAAGATTAGGGGTGTAAACAAGCCTAGAGGCTCGAGAGCTACTTGTGATCGGCTCGGTTAAAAGCTCGAACGAGCCGAGCTTTTAGCTCGTTTAAGGTTGTTCTCAAAATAGTTCGAGCCGCGCTCGAGCTTTGGGTTTTACTCGCGAGCCGGGCTCGAGCTCAAAAAAGTAGGCTCGAACCGAGCCGAGCTCGAGCTCGAGCTTCATAAAAACCTAACGAGCCAAGCTCGAGCCTGGTCGAGCTCGGGCTCGGCCCGGCTCGTTTACACCCCTAATCAAGATGAGTGAACTTTGATACCATACATATATTATGGTTTAGATGTTTGAGCGACGTACCACATTGGAGCGTATTGCTCGGATACGTTAAGAAATGGGTATGGCCACCTGAAACGAAAAGAAGTAAAACATAAGCTAGCAAAAAAATGTGTTGAAAACAGCACACATACATGGAAAACGCGCAGTAAAAGGTCAAAAAAGGTTCGGGTCACACAATAATAAATATTAGTACGGGTCAAAACTGGTTGGTACCAGTTTTTATGGACAAATAGTGTGTTGAATATGATGAAAACTAAAGAATTATAATAACAATCAATGGTTTTTAAGAAAGTGATTTAACAGGGCGACTTTTGGCCCGTAAAAACATACCACAAATCAGCACATTCATTATCAAGTGGATTAAAATCGCCGCTTCTAACAACAAACATACCATGTGGCCACAAAGGCATGTACAATCCACTCAAACATCACGTAAAACGCAGTGAATAAGATGAAATACGAAATCCGGAACCACGGGAACCCCTGAAACAAGGTTTTCATGTTATTTTTAAATACAAAACGACAAAAATAAACATCATGGAAAACATAGAATAATTCTATGTACTTTCTCATTTGCCTCGATGAAAAAACATCGTTTATTAACTGTACATAAACTAATAAATTGTCCCATGTACAAATAAGAAAGTACGGTATAACCCCGATAAATGAATATCCTCGCCAAATGAATAATTTTCTCCGCTTCTCAACCCCCTTTCATGTCCTCAAAACCTTTTTATTGATAACTATGTGATGGGGTATGGTATTAGACCCGACCCGAGCGGTCGGACATTTCCGTTATTTGTTTCTTTTATATTAATTATTTATTATTGTTGCTTACTAACCCAACCGCGAGGCCCAACGCGATGTAGTTTACACTACTTTGGGCTGGGGACTTGTAGAGATAACCCCTAACTGGGCCTGGCCCATTGAGGTTAGGGGAGGCCCATATCTCCTATATAAAGAGGTGTTCACCTCATTATTAGGGCAGAAGATATGGAGCCGCCACACTTTTGTTACTGGAAACAGGGGATTCTTTCCCCTACTGGTCATCTCTACAGCTCCACTTTCTTCTCTTCTCCATTGCAGATCTAGGTTCAAGAGGAAGAACAAGGTGTGATTCTCCACCCTCTCAGAGAAAGCGGTCCAATCATCCCGGCGGTGATTCCGTGTTTCTTCATTTTATTGACAACTATGCAACCCCAATAAACAAGTACGTTTTTTCTGGTCATGATGGTATTCATTTATCAAGGTTATATTGTACAATGTATACTATGTAAAAAAAAATCCTCTTGTAAAAAAAATTGCCGATGAAGAAAGTTACCAGGCTATTCATGGCTGTATCTCCTAGCAGCAAAACAAGATTGAGCGAATGTACGACAACTGTCAACTGGTATAAGAATATAAGAAAACCGTCAAATAAGTTAGCAAGTGATTATCCATGTATCCCCCATAATATGAGTTCACGAACCCACATGGTGTAACGTGTAGACTTACAAAGCTCATTTCATAGTCCACAATGGTGAGAAACGGGAAGATAACAAACCAGTAAACACCATCCGTCAGCATTACGGCTCCAGCAGTCATCTGCGTACAACAAACAAGATAATAATACTATGTAAAACACTAAAACTTGAGTTTTCGACCCGTTTTACATTAAAACATATAGGGTAATATTGGTGAATTATAGAGTGAATTTCAAGGATTGTCCTTTATCTTTATACTCATTTTCAGGCGCTGTCCTTTATGTTTAAAATTGACGAGTTTTGTCCTTTATGTTTTCATATCATACACGTTTTGTCCTTTAGGCCTAACCTAGTTAGTTTTTTCAGTTAAATTTGATCATATACTTTGCACATGAGGACATTTTTGTCAATTTAAAGGTAAGTTCAACGACAGATTTACAGCTCAAAGCTTCTGCAACCTTTGAATTGACAAAAAAGCCCTCATGTGCAAAGCACATGACCAAATTTAACTGAAAAACTAACTGAGTTAGGCCTAAAGGACAAAACGTGTATGATATGAAAACATAAAGGACAAAACTCGTCAATTTTGAATATAAATGACAGCGCCTGAAAATGGGTATAAAGATAAAGGACAATTCTTGAAATTCACTCTGAATTATATAAGGGGTTAGAAATTAAAATACCTGGAAAATGATTTGAAATATGTAACCCCAAAAAGCAGCTGCTTGTGAGAAATAGCATTCGCCTAACTCGTTAACCGCGTTATCTGTTCCTGTTTTGGTGAGTCGCGTGTACATTCCTTTCTCTGCATCCGTATGTCTACTATGAGCGTTGCATATTTTGTGTTGCCTCATACATGCACAAGTGGATAGCAGTGATCCAAACTGAATTAAATGAAATAAAATTTATGTTAAAGGAAATTAATATTTAAATTACTGAAGGTAAAATGTAGGAAAAATTGAATTTCGACCAATTAATTAGAGAACGGGGACTTTTGTGTTTTATCTCAAGCGGCTCACATGATTCAGATAGAAATAGTGAGTTAAAAGGGGGAATGGGTCAAATGGGTTGAAAGTTATCTCGTTAAATCGGTTTATTCAAAGTTCAAGATTATTATCGTGATAACATTGTTCTTATAATTATCACTAATACATTAATTTATTATATAAACAATAGAGTAAAATGCCATTTTCGTCCCTGAAGATTGGCTACTTTTGCAACTTTCGTCCAAAGGTTTGTTTTCCTGCATCTGGTTCCAAAAGGTTAAAAATATTGTCATTTTCATCCGACGCGTTAACTCCATCAATTTTTTAACATCAAGTCAGGGGTACTTTCGTCTTTTTCACATTTTTGCGATGGTTGAAGGGTTTAGGTGGGGAGAAAGTCAACAAAGGTGGATCTTTAATTCTTTCTTTTTATTTTAATAAAAATGTCTACAAAGACGGAAGTGCCCCTCATTTAACGGAGAAAAATGGACGGAGTTAACGAGTCGGACGAAAAAGGAAAGATTTCAAACCTTCTAAATCCAGATGCGGAAAAACAAACCTTTGGACAAAAGTCGCAAAAGTGGCCAAACCTTAGGGACGAAAATGCCATTTTACTCTACATAATAAAATGGAAGGGGGGGGGGGGGGTTGCAAGTCAACCAAACCCACGTTGACCAGTACTAAAAAATGACATGTTTCAACCTAAACCTGTTTTGGTTTTCACCTACTACCAAACCCCGCGCCTCGAGTATAATGATGTCTGGGAATGTAAACATAATTGATGGGAATATGACAAGAAACGAGAATTATAAAAACGAAAAAAAAAAATACCACAAAATAGAAGATGGTCAAAATCAAAGTCCACCTATCCAAAACACAAACACATCAAATTAATAACTCATGAAACCAACATACAAATTAATAAATTAAGTGACAATATGAAGAAGAAAAAAAAAACATTGACTGACTGAGTATAGTAGTAAAACAGGTTAGTCCCGTGAGTAGCAACATCGGCAATGGAAGCGGCTAAAAGCAAACAGGATGCAACGATTCTGAAAGCCAATAACCAAACAGGACTCAGTCCCTTCACACATGGCACCCATGCTTCGCCGTCATACAAAGAATACGCTCTTTCTGAGTTGCTTGAACCTTCATATTTCCATATCAGGACCGACGCTACGATCGTGGAGGTCAAGACTGATAGCAAACAGAAAAAAAATTCCCATCTTAACCAGTAACTTAAACTAGTACTGTCGTCACTAACCAATGTAACCTCCATCTGCAAATGCACACATTGCTTATATATTTTTTAAAAAAAAAAAAAAAAAACTTGTTACATTCATATGATTTTTTTTTTTTTTTTTTGTAAATAAATATTCATTAACGTTAGAAAAATTACATAAGAATGGCAAGTAAACGGGCAACAAGCTGCATGTCATACGATTGCAGAAAATAGGCATAAAAATATATGCATTACTAGACTAAGACCCGAGGCATATAATTGATCATCTTGAATGATGACGATCAACTTAAAGATGGACCCTCATAAGTTTATAAGGAATCAAGACTTGTAACACCTTAGGCTAATCCCGTATCGTTATGTTCTGTTCTATTAACGGGAGAGATATTGCGACAAAAGGAACGCCCCGCCTTAAATATCACCAACGCGTGTTAGACGCAACGGCTGTAGATGAAGATGAAAAGATAATTTCATAGACCATAGTTAAGCGTGCTCAGATGGAAGCCGTAACAGGTGTCAGTTGGAAGTAGTACTCTACCCGAGTAACAAAAACAAATTCGTAAACTCCTAATGGGCGAAGCAGACAATATTGGCAATGTTACAAACGTTTCATTTGATTCCACAATATCCTATAAGATGATCAACCCACATTCACAATCAATAAAAACCACCAAGCTACATAACAATATGACATTCAATTGCAAGATTGAGGGGTAAATTCCACAAACAAATGAACATGAAAACAAATCCCTAAGGCTAACAACTCTATTGCATGCAAAACAGATAAATATAAAGCAAATCCATATATAAATGGCAAATTGAGAGGGTTGGACCTTACAGAGGAATTAAAACAAACACTTGGTGGGCAGCTCTATCAATCGGAATCATAAAAAGACGTCGAATGAAAGCGCGACTTTTTTCCCGACAAGAATCAACGCCCAACCGTCTATCAGATCGGAGAAATCCGAAAGTGCCGAACTATGCGCCATCTAGATAGTCTGACAACAATGTGCACGTGTACATCAATCAATAACGATGACTCATTGCATAATAAATCTTGATATGATAATGATATTCACGTAAAGGATCAAATGTGGGTGGTATAGAGGCGTATTGTTGATTTAGTCTAAGTTTTTTTTTTTTTCTAAAAAGTGTGAGAAATCTAGACCATTAGATTGTAATTTTAGATGATTATTTTTAAACGGCGAAATTTCTATATAGAAATTTCTAAGAAATTGATTTCCACTAAAGCGACTGCCCCAATCGTTTCGAACATGAAGTAGAAAGGTTGGACACCGTTGAAATGTAAAATTATGGTTTGGCGAGCCGATCTTGACCGTCTTCCAACTAGAGTAGAGCTAATTAAGCGTGGAGTCGTTTCGTGTGTTCTGTGCAATACGGATCCGGAGACGACGACCCATTTGTTTACAGGATGCTTATTCTCCTCGGAACTATGGGCTCGGATCGGGTCTTGGTGTAAATTAAGCCCTATTTTTGTTTTTGATGTGAAAGATCTTTTGACATTGGCGGAGACTCAAACGAAGACGGAACATGAGAGATACATTCTAAGAGGCATCATATTTACAACAATGTGGGTTATTTGGAACAAGCGGAATTCTAGAGTTTTTAATGGGAAGTCTCGGAGAGCTATTGAAGTTATGCAAACTATTAAGTCCGTGTCGTTCTTTTGGCTTCGGCATAGATCTAAATTGAGAGGTATCGATTGGAATGATTGGTGTAATTATCCTTTAAACTTGATGTAATTTCGTTTGGCCCGCCGGTCCCCGTTTTGAGGGCCTTTTGTGGCGTTCATGTTTGAATGAAATTTAACTTTCAAAAAAAATGTCTCTATCATTAAACTCACACCATTTATCCCAGTTTATGATTCAAAATCTGGATCTACTTTTAACCCATAAAAAAGATTGCTCCTTAATAAAATTCATTAGAGGTATTTTTGTAAATTCTGTTTTACTTTTAATAATTGATTTAATAGCACATAGGTATAAATGTAATTTCGGTGTTTATTAAATTCAGAAAACTACATGCAACTTCTCCATCTTTTTAAAAGTCAGTAATTTTTTTATACGTAATTGGGTTTTTAAAAAATTACACTGAGTTTTTTTTTATCTTTAATATGAGCACTTGTTAAACAAATCAATATCAAAAGAGGACACAAAACTGTTTTGTACTAAAACAAACAACTTGAAAACTGCAAAATTTTAACTGAACTTGCACGACAAGGCTTGCAATTTGTAACCTTATCTTCTTGGTTATTTTATCTTATCTAATATAATAACTTGACATAAAAGTTGTTTACATAAACCAGTAATTCTACTTGACCTAGAAATCTGACCCGTGGCAAACCCGTGAACATAATGATTAAGTCTAACAATCAGCCCCTAATCGTTTAATGTTCATATCGACCTTCACAACAATGTCGGTTCTCCATCTTCGTACTTTGTCAAGTTTACCTCTTCTATTTTCTTTGGATATTCGTTTGAAAAGTGTCTGAACTCATGACACTTGTAACAACTAATGTCGCTCTTATCCCGTTGGAACTATTCATCATCTTGACCTTTCTGGGCCCCACAACCTCTACCTCAGCCACGTCCAAAATCATCTCGATTTGAACTCGTATCGCCACTTTACACCCGTGCCTTTTGTCAGGTTTAAAAAACATAATTTTTCCATAAATGTCATTGATGTGTGCTAAACAGACTATAAAAATTAACTAAATTAGACTCCCTAAGCTAGACACTACAAAGCTTTAAATTTATAAAAACAGAATCTCTAAAACCTAAACCACACAACCGGCAAGTGTACCGGTCAATGTAGTATAGCCTAAGCAAGTCCGAGTATCGAACCACAGGACTCTATGTATCACGTAAACTAGACTCTAATAGACACTGACAGACACGACTTAACTTGTTTAATTGTTTGGGGGGGGGGGGTTACGTAAAATCTAGGAAATCTATATTAAACTACTAAATTAAACTAGAACTAGACTAAAGACGAATAAAGACTAAGGACTTTTCTTATATGAGAACGAGACCACCTAGACAAGAATCCTGGATTGTTTTTAAAAGATTACCGATTAAGTTAAGTGCACGAGTTATGGAACCGGGATCTTAAAGTACTAAACCTATTAAGAACCATCGAGGCCCCTCGACCCTTCTCAAGGAGAAACCTGTGGAACTACCTAGGCCGTTAATCCTACCGGTTATTAGACGCCTTCCCAGTTGTCTAATTATTGTGTAAGTACCCTAATGTTGACCTATTCTTTTCCAATCCTAGATCTAGGGTAGTTTGAAGTAATTAATTTGACTTGATAGACTAATAAGACCGACAGGTAAACCAAGACATGACCTTTTCCAAGAACTATCTAAAGCAATTCGCCGGGTAAGACCTACCAATAGCCCCTCACTTTCCAGGTATTAGGACTAGTAGAACACTAAGACTTAGCAAATTATTACTAATTACTTCTAGGGGTTATCGGCCGATTCTCCCTAAAGAGTATAGGTTTTCTTATGTGATATAGACACTCACCGAAATCCTAAACCCTAATATGACTCTATGTTGTGATATAGACCGTCACTAAGAATCATACGAAGCAAATAATAACAATAAACCAACTCAAAGCATGCATACACATCAAACCATTAAATCAAACTTTTTACAAAACACAATTAATCCATAACAATCGTGCAAATAACATAAACGGTAAAAACTCTAAATTAATCCATTCATCAAGTCTAGGCGGTTTATAAGTTTAGCCAAGCATACTAAAACATGAAAACAATTCAAAGATGACAAAACATGAATTCATCATAACAAGTTTCGTAGAAAAGTCAAGAATAAAGAACTAGAAAACCCGATTAGATCTTCAAGTCTTCTTCCCCGAACTCGTACTGATGATTCCTAGGCTTCAAAATCTCCGAAAAAGCTCCAAGAATGCTCAATGATTGCCCAAGAACTCCCCTTAGTCGAATTAGGGTTTATTCTTAAGTTAAGGATGGTTATATATCACTTTCCATAAAAACCCTTTACTAAATTCGTAATAATTACCAATCAGAACGTTCTGGCTGGGCGCCAGAAAATCAGGGACTGGGTGGTGGGGTGCCACCTTGTTTTTCAGCTCATGTATTAATTTCAGACTCTCGCCAGGTGCCAGAAACTTGCTCAGTGGGTGATGGGGTGCCAGAAAGTGATTTTTCAGCTTTTAAACTCTATTTCAACTCTTCAACCTTTCCAACATGCTTCAAGACTTGACACTTCAATATTTTAACTCGTTTTACTTGGTTTCTCGCATATTTGAACATCAAGACCTGCAAAACACGATTTGATCAATAGTATACATATTCTAACGAAAAACAAAACTAACTATAACGAAAATTATACAAACTTTACACGAATAAAAGATGTATTTTGCAATACATCAAACATCCCCACACTTACTCTTTTTTCGTCCTCGAAAAAGAATTATGCAACGGAATCATAGACAAATATTCACTCAGGTCAAAAGCATAGGTATATTTAATTAAAACCAAAACTTGCGTTAGCTGCGATTGCGAATATACTTGTCCCCTTAAACCCGAATCCAATTCTAAGCCCTTATCATGTGAATTTAATTTAAGTGCGGTCAGTCTACCTAGGGTCTCACGCTAGAATCTACAGTCCACCTACTCCCGCCTCAAGCTTATAGGACTAAAGGAACGATCACTGGACCAATTCCCAACCGTCTTATATCAAAACCAAGAGAGCTTACAATCAGATTTTTTTTTTCCGTGAGACTAGACGGTGCTTTCCCTAACCAAGTGGCAATCCGGCTGTAGAGTCGCTATCCCCAACCACAGATTACTTAGGTTTCGGTACTTATTTATTTATTTTTTTTCTTTTTTTAGCACGGTCGATTTCACACACCCTAGCGGTAATTCGGCTGTAGAGTCGCTATCCCCAACCCAAACTACATAGGAATGCATTACTTTCATTTAGTTTCTAGCTCACTTTTTATTCTATTTATTTATTTTTATTTTTTTTCCATAATCACAAACTCTAACGGTTTTAACTTATAACGGTGCCCCTTATACTATTATTGGCGGTTTTAATTTCCCATATTTCCCAGGCGAAAACCCACTAGTAAACCGACAATTAAGGTATATTAGCTCAAAGGGACTTAAAACCAAACCCGGGCCTATCCACATATCCCTAACTAGACGCAAGCCTGATTTATTATAATCTCATATTATTATTATTTCAACCCGAGCAAAAAATTATCTTTTCTATCATTTTTCGTTTAAAAATGCAAACTTCTTTTTTATTCGAAAGACATTTTCTATTTTTTTCAATTTTTTTTTGGATTTTTCAGTTTTTTTAATTTTTTTGTATTTTTCATATTTTAGACTCGATATTTACATGTATCCCATCCCCACACTTAGAGATTGCATTGTCCCTAATGCAAGAACGAAAATACGACTCAACAACAACCTAAAAATAAAAACTGCAAACGAAATAAATAAAAAAATGTACAACAACAAAAAGGGAAACGACTTAGCTGAGTATGTGAGACTGTCAAAGTGCCAGTCGTTTCCACATAAGCCCTCCAATTCGATACGTGCTCAGCAAACAACTCCTAACCTCGGACACGCGAACGAAAGCGGCTACAAATACCAACCTAATCACGCAAACACCAAACACTAGCAAAAGATAATATATAATATCACGTTCAACAACCATCCACAATTATATCAACCAACCCCAAAATCCCAACCAACTTGTTTAATGTATTTAAGTACAAACCAATAGACGAGGATTAAAAACAGCATAAAGATAAAAATAAACAAAAGATATAAGCTGTCCTCCTCGCTGCATCCTCGCTCTACTCCGCATCATCCAACACCTCATCACCCGCCTGTGTCCCACTGGGCCCTTTCCTGAGCGAGTGTCTCAGCCTCGTTTCCTGTTGGTCCGACTTGAAGTTCCTGCACGTGACATTCTGCAAAACAATTCAATAATGGCAACACGAAGCAAACAGAATATTAGTCACAAACTATTTTTGGTATTTTTGAATTTTTTTTCATTTTTTTTTGTTTTTTTTTAACATAAACAAATATATACAAAAACAACGGCCGTATAGCATTTCGTTCACGGTCGTAGTTTATAAACAAAGTGACATTAAAGCGATTTTTGCAAATCTCTTTTTAAGCATAACCGAACCTCGCCCGAATGGAGATTGAGTACGGGCGAGTGGTATCAATAATAAAGTACGCAAAACAAAGCATAATGACACTTAGACGACACTAACACGACTCAAAAATGACACGCACGACCTAACGGACCCTAAACTAAACAACGACTAGACTAGACCTCGACCTAAGCTAGACGCAAAATACAAGACTTACAACCCTACCTCCTCCCGGCACTTTACTTGCCCTCAAGCAATCCGCCGATTACTCATCAAACAAAGCATAAGCGTGGAAGCAACGGAAACGGATCGAGAGTGTGGTAAGAAAATACATTTTTAACTCAAAAAGTTTCGACCCGTATCCCCACACTTGAGCTTTACGACGCCTAAATCAACTATGCCCGCAATATTCAAAGCAAACAAATCAAGCCACCCCGTCGCCCATGTTAAAACCTGTCCCAACTAAAATACGTGTCCGAGCAAAACAACACAATCACCCCCCTCGTATCATTAATCTTGTCCGAAACAACACAAATAGGCAACGTGAAACATAACATTTGTGACTCGAAAACAACTCCAAGTTTTGACTCAACGAAGCTTAACCGACACTTGCCCAACAATGACCCGACACAACTAACTGACAAACAGCAATTTAACCTTAACAGACTCAACATGAACCCAATGAACTGACCTAAACTAGCATAAATAATGACTCGACCAACATCACCGTAATAGACTCGACAAGACTCACTAACTGCCTCGGCACAATACTCGACTGACTAGACGAGACTTTAATGGCCAACCGAACCCATCTGTCGACTCGACTGGACTTAACTAAAATACAAGAACAGCTTTGCAGGAGGACATACCTTGGATTGGTGAGAAACAAGAGAAAAATAAGAAAAATTTTCGGTTGTATGTTGATTCCCCAAGTGAAACTCCGAATTTGAAGTGAGATATGGTGGGATTGTGGAATAAATCTGCTGTGTGATGGCGGTGGCGAGGTAAGGGGTGGTCGGCGATGGGTGGTGAAGGGGTGAGGGTTTTGTGAACGGCGGCGGGTGGGAGAGGGGGTGAAGGTTACCGGCGAAGGGGGATTGAATGTGTGATTATCGGTGGTGTACGGTGGGTGATAAAGGGGGTAAGGGATTACGGCGGTGGAGAGTTGTGAGGTAAGGAGGTGGTCGGCGGTGATATGTGATGAAGAAGAGTGGTGGAGGTGTAGGGGAACAGGGGTGTTGGCGGTGGGGTAAGGGGATATGGAGGTGGCAATGAACGATGGTAAGGGGTTTCTGCGTAAAGGGGAATTGGGAGGTGGGTGGGTTTAACATTTTAGCTTTCAAATAATTTGGGCTTCAGATATTGCTTATGGCGGCCCACCAGGAATTTCAATGGTTGGTGGCGGCCCGCCAGCACGGTGTATAATTCCGAAAACGTAACCCCGACTACGCTCTGGCCCGGGCTAGAAAAATTGTTAGTTGGTGGCGGCCCGCCAGAGCGTTTTCAACAGAAAGTGTCTAAAATTATTGCTTTTCTACCTTAGAAAAATTATATGTTTTTCACAAACCTCTCAAAAACCAACCGAAATTTTTCTAAGACTTAAAACTTACTTGGAACCTTATTTTCCTCGCAATTTTCTGCAAAACCTCGGTGATGCCCTCCTGCAAACGACTCAAAACACAAACAAAGACCCGAAAAACTACGAAAAACAACTGTTAGCTACCGAAAATTACGAAAAATTGCGAAGATACAAACGGTACAAACTCTACAAATGAGTAACAACTTCTCACATACTTATGGGGGATCATAGAGATGCAGCTCACCTCCAAACACACACTCACGGGCTGTAGCACCATTATACTTATTGCCCGAATCAACCCAAACACCCTTATCTCTCTCATAACCTCTCAACTCCTCACTTGGCGGTTTGAATCTATACTCTTCATATCGAACTCCATCCCCACACTGAGCCTTGCTCAGTGTCTCTATCTTAGATTCTAAACGCACGATTCTCTCCTCTAGTTCCTCTACTCTCCTATCCGGTGGATCCCCAAACTTGAGTCCTATCACCTTCTCTAGACTCGGATCACTCATCACATTCTCATCATCTTTCTCGTCCTTCTCACACTCCCCTACTGACGATACCGCCTCCACTCTATCACTAGACCCTCTCGAATTCATAACCTTAAAAACTGCCGATTCCTCACCCGCTCTAAGTGTGATGGTGCCTGAAAAGACATCTATGAGAGCTTTAGCGGTGTTCAAGAACGGGCGTCCTAAAATTAACGGTACGTTTTCATCGGCTTCCATATCGAGAATGACGAAGTCAGCCGGAAAAACGAACTTGTCCACCTTAACAAGCAAATTCTCGACTATGCCCCTAGGGTGTTTCACGGATCTATCAGCTAAGGATAATGTCATTTGGGTGGGTGAAAGCTCGCCTAAGCCTAACTTTTCGTAGAGAGAAAAGGGCATCAAATTGATGCTAGCACCTAGGTCAGCTAAGGCTTTAGTATTGGTGTTACTACCGAATAGACAAGGAATTGTGAAAACACCGGGATCGGTAAGCTTTTCGGGAAGCTGATTCGAGACAACGGCCGAACACCCTCCATGCAATGGGACATTCGACAACTCCCCTAACTTCTCTTTGTTCCTAAGGAGATCTTTCAAGAACTTCGCGTACTTAGGCATCGATTGAAGTGCCTCTATAAACGGAAGATTTATCTTCAATTGTTTGAAGATGTCTAGAAATTGTCCGTATTCCCTTGAGTATTTTTGGTTCTTAAGGCGTGAGGGAAACGGAACGTACGCATGGTTCACTAAAGGTGAAGGTCTAACATCTATAGGAGGTTTCTCTACTCTCTTCTCACCTTGAGACTCACCGGGCTGTGCGGTACTTGCTGGGCGCAGCCTCGATTGCACTTTGCCGGGAGCCTCCATCTCTATCTCTTCGTCTACAATATCTCCATCCTCATCGACTACTCTCTCCTCTACGCTCGGGTTCCCTACGGTTTTGCCACTACGGGTGGTAATGGCCTTTACATGAGCATTCGGGTTCGGTTGGGTGTTACCCGCAAACTGACCGGGTAATCTCTCCTCTAACTTCCTAGACATATCACCTACAACCCTCTGAAGGTCTTGGAAAGCAGCTTGGTGATTCTTAAGCATAAGGTCATGTTCGCTAAGCTTCTTTTGGGTGGTTTGATCCCTAACAATTAATTGACTCATCATGGACTCCATCCTTTCTAAACTACCCCCAAGATCATAGCTTGAACCTTGACCTGTTTGACCTTGGTTATTTGACCCCCCATCATTAACCTGCCCGTTTGAACCCCCACCATAGAGTGAACCTAGACCCCTATTTGGATTTTGAGCTATTTGAAACCCAGGGGGTCCGTTTGAGCGAAAATTGTTGTTAGAAGCAAAATTATTATTATTACTACGCCAACCCGAACCAAAGTTATTATTACCAAACCCACTAGGTTGACCTCTGCCTTGACCCCCTCCTACAAAATCGACTTGCTCCTCACCTACTAGCAGTGGACACGCACTCGTGTCGTGACCCCCTCGACAATACTCACATTTGTCTACCTTAGCCTTAATTTCCTTAAGCTCCCTAGACATGTTTTCCAACACAGCGGCTAAACTAGGATCCATGGTGACATGGTTCACCCCTTGGGCGGGCGCACTAGTAGTGGTATTCAAATTACCACTTGATACCGCTGATCGGATCGTGATTGGGATTGAGACTGAGCAAATGCCTCAAAACGCTCTAAACACTCAGCAACAGTAAGAATACCCATCATATGCCCTCCCGCATTAGTATCGAACCTATCACGAGTCTCTTGGGTGAGACCGTTATAAAATTTCTCACATAACGCCCAATCAGAAAGACCATGCTGGGAGCAACGAGCACACAGGTTTTGGAATCGCTCCCAAGCAAGGTAGTAAGGCTCGTCGGGCTCCATGCGAAAAGAGTGGATTTGGTCTCTAAGACGTGAGGCTTTAGCGGGCGGGAAATACTTATTCAAAAAGGCTTGACGAAGCCCCGCCCATGTGGTGAAGGTACCGGTTGGTTGAGAGTCCAACCAAGTAGCCGCACGGCCGGCTAATGAGAATGGGAAAAGCTGTAGGTAGGTGGCATCGTTGGGTGCACCGTGAAGGCTAAAAGTGGCGAGAATACGGGAGAACTGGTTTATGTGGGCCGGTGCATCCTCTTCCTCGCGACCGTGCAACTGGATGCTATTGGTGATGGCTTGCATGGCATAAGATGGAATCTGCCATGAGTTCTCGCTAACTATGGGTGGAACGGTGATGGGTGAAGCGAGGCCGGTGAAATTCTGGGTGGCTTGTTGGTGAACAGTTTGCCTAGGGTTGGCCATCTCTTCTAGGTTTTCTGGGACGCTAGAGGTGCTAAAGGTGGGGCTATCGGGTGGAGAAGCCTTAGGTGAGGTTTTAGGTGAATGGGGTGGGGTGGGTAATGGAGTGGAATCGAAATTGGGGAACTGGGACGTGAATGAAATACCAACCTGTGGGCCTTGGCCCAAACGAGACGATGATGATGACTCGGTGACTGGTGGCTTCGGTGGCGGTCCGTGCGAACGCAGATGTGGCATCCACTATCAGCAAAAACCTGAATGTAAGAAAAGCAACACTAGTCACTATGACTCAAACGAAAATAAAAACACAAATAAAAGACTCAAACAAACTAAACACGTAGCACGTATATGTTAAATAAGTTCTATCAAAGCTAATAAACGCGATCGCCAAGAGTCCCCGGCAACGGCGCCAAAAACTTGATGTGTGCTAAACAGACTATAAAAATTAACTAAATTAGACTCCCTAAGCTAGACACTACAAAGCTTTAAATTTATAAAAACAGACTCTCTAAAACCTAAACCACACAACCGGCAAGTGTACCGGTCAATGTAGTATAGCCTAAGAAAGTCCGAGTATCGAACCACACGACTCTATGTATCACGTAAACTAGACTCTAATAGACACTGACAGACACGACTTAACTTGTTTAATTGTTTGGGGGGGGGGTTACGGAAAATCTAGGAAATCTATATTAAACTACTAAATTAAACTAGAACTAGACTAAAAACGAATAAAGACTGAGGACTTTTCTTATATGAGAACGAGACCACCTAGACAAGAATCCTGGATTGTTTTTAAGAGACTACCGATTAAGTTAAGTGCACGAGTTATGGAACCGGGATCTTAAAGTACTAAACCTATTAAGAACCATCGAGGCCCCTCGACCCTTCTCAAGGAGAAACCTGTGGAACTACCTAGGCCGTTAATCCTACCGGTTATTAGACGCCTTCCCAGTTGTCTAATTATTGTGTAAGTACCCTAATGTTGACCTATTCTTTTCCAATCCTAGATCTAGGGTAGTTTGAAGTAATTAATTTGACTTGATAGACTAATAAGACCGACAGGTAAACCAAGACATGACCTTTTCCAAGGACTATCTAAAGCAATTCGCCGGGTAAGACCTACCAATAGCCCCTCACTTTCCAGGTATTAGGACTAGTAGAACACTAAGACTTAGCAAATTATTACTAATTACTTCTAGGGGTTATCGGCCGATTCTCCCTAAAGAGTATAGGTTTTCTTATGTGATATAGACACTCACCGAAATCCTAAACCCTAATATGACTCTATGTTGTGATATAGACCGTCACTAAGAATCATACGAAGCAAATAATAACAATAAACCAACTCAAAGCATGCATACACATCAAACCATTAAATCAAACTTTTTACAAAACACAATTAATCCATAACAATCGTGCAAATAACATAAACGGTAAAAACTCTAAATTAATCCATTCATCAAGTCTAGGCGGTTTATAAGTTTAGCCAAGCATACTAAAACATGAAAACAATTCAAAGATGACAAAACATGAATTCATCATAACAAGTTTCGTCGAAAAGTCAAGAATAAAGAACTAAAAAACCCGATTAGATCTTCAAGTCTTCTTCCCCGAACTCGTACTGATGATTCCTAGGCTTCAGAATCTCCGAAAAAGCTCCAAGAATGCTCAATGATTGCCCAAAACTCCCCTTAGTCGAATTAGGGTTTATTCTTAAGTTAAGGATGGTTATATATCAATTTCCATAAAAACCCTTTACTAAATTCATAATAATTACCAATCAGAACGTTCTGGCTGGGCACCAGAAAATCAGGGACTGGGTGGTGGGGTGCCACCTTGTTTTTCAGCTCATGTATTAACTTCAGACTCTCGCCAGGTGCCAGAAACTTGCTCAGTGGGTGATGGGGTGCCAGAAAGTGATTTTTCAGCTTTTAAACTCTATTTCAACTCTTCAACCTTTCCAACATGCTTCAAGACTTGACACTTCAATATTTTAACTCGTTTTACTCGGTTTCTCGCATATTTGAACATCAAGACCTGCAAAACACGATTTGATCAATAGTATACATATTCTAACGAAAAACAAAACTAACTATAACGAAAATTATACAAACTTTACACGAATAAAAGATGTATTTTGCAATACATCAGTCATCTTCTTCATAGCGTCCTTTAGTAGCCTTTTCTTAGGCTTTCAAGTTTCCACAACTTCATCAAACGACATTGTATCCAAATCAAAACATTGTTCTATCAAGGCCACAACTTGAAGGAATGACTTGGGCATTACATCAAATAACTTTCTCACCAATACTTTATCTTCAAGATTTAACTCAAGACTCCTTGCCTTTGACACTAGCCCACTCATTTTGCTTGTAAAATCATCAACCGAGTCACTCTTCTTCATTTGCAAAGTTTCAAGTTCTTTATTCAATGTTTGTAGCCTTGCTGTTCTTACCCGATCCACCCCCAAAAATCTAGTTTTAAGCCTATCCCAAACTTGTCATGCATTTGTATAAGATGCCATTGTAGCACAAACTCTTCCGATATGGCTTCAAAAAGAAAAGCAAGAGCCATCTTTAATTCTTTTGGATCCACATAGTCTTCTCTTCCTTTGCTGGTACTAGTGCCATAATTTTTATGTTTTCTGGATAACCCCAATACTTCTGATCAACCACGTTCCAACAACCTGTTCCCACCTACAAAGAAAAAAAGCCACCTGCTTTGACCGATCTCTCATGTCTTCCTTATCCGCACTTTTGGTCCAAATTCCCATGCCAAAAAACAAGCCTAATCGGCTATTCCATTCTTATCCTAGTAAACGAAAAAGACTGTGTCTGGTTACCCGATCGGTGTTGGGTTATATAAGATCTGCTAATGATTTTAGCAAAAACCCAAGGGAATCATCTTCCCTGCCTCATGGAATAAGGTTAAAGTTCAAATCAATGTACTAGAAGTTCCCCCCTTGAAAGCTTTACTAACAACTAACCCAAACTACTGGAACAAGAACTACTGGGTTAAAGTGTTGGAAGACAAAGTACAAGTGCTGGAATAGTAAAGTGCTGGTCAACAAGTCAACACCTGAGTTAACAAGTTAAAGCTGAAGACCAGAGAACAGTCAACTCAGAAGACCAGACGTACTTGATTCCAAAAGTGCAGGGATTCTTCCAACAACTTTGGAATCCAACAGTTTTCCTTATATTATCCGTAGTTTCAATGTAACAGTGGTTTTTCCCTACTGTCTAGCAGTTTTGCAAACAACTGACAGTTACATCATTTATTAGGTTGTTTAGGGTTGCTTTAATGGCTGAGTCACCAACAGTTCTCTCCTTTTATATAGAACAACAATACACATGATGTAAATGTAACTCTTACAACTGAATATCCTCTGACTTAGAGAGAGAAAAGCATAAGAAGTAAGAGAGAGAGCGAGAGAGAGATTGCGCCTGGTGAGGGGGAATGAATTGTACTTTAATTATTCTTAAATCATATTTGAAATATAATTGAACCATTCAATAATAATTTCCCAAACCCAGTTGTGTATTGACTTGCTATTTTTATTATTACTGTTTTGATTAATTTCTATATTGTTTTATAAAAAAACACACACAAACACACATTCTCAAATCCAACAATTGGTGATAACATCCCTGTCTTTATCACATCACATGAGCTGAAATCGCCCAGATTATGGGTTGGATAACAACCTTCTTTGTGAACAGCCCCTGAAGTGAAATTTAGATTCTGAGCTGGATAGTGGTCAATCCGCCTTTTCTTCTTCTTTTCGAACAACTCTCGATCTTGTAGCTCTGATACTTGTTAATGCATATTTGTGTGCCCGTTATTGTGCGAATAGGCTAGATAGAGTGTGTATTTTTTTTTGTATTTTGTGTAAAAGTATTAAGGTATAAGTTTAGTCAACGGTTGAGTGTTGCGTTTGACTTATATACATACGTTGTGAGATGTACAATGTATGTGCCATACATTGAAAGGTGTAAAACACATGGTCATGCGTTGTAGCTCCCAACGCATGAGTCTAGGATATATATAGATGAGACATGTGTTGTTAGTGATAACTTTAGGCTATATATTGATGTGAAGTCTTTTGGTATTAATAAATCTGTGATGGCGTCATTATGCTGTCGAAATTTCTACCGAATTTTTTTTATCTTACCAAAACTTCCATCTTGAAGATATCTTTACACTAATCATGAGGTTATACGATCCATTTCACATAATTTTAATTGGTATCAGAGCTACGATACCAGTCTCTTGATTAGTGTTCGTATTAACGTCATAGCGGAAATACAAATGTGGCGGTGACGGAGGTTGGTACCCATAAATATCTTTGTGGATGATGCAATATTTATTTTTGGACATGTAACTTAATTAAAACATACCATTTAAAGTTTTAAACGTAAACACAACATAATTTAGTTGTTTGATCCCTTATGGATCTTAATACAAATGGTCCCACATAGTTGTAAAAGTTGTCTAAAACATTATTTATTGTACAATTGCATCAACAACCACAAGATAAGCCAAAATCCTCAAGCCGAACTCATGTACCTGTACCTGAAGAACATGTAAAATCAAGTGCAAAACACAAATAGTTGGTGAGATTACTTATTCAAATTACAATCAATTTGATTAAAGAATGCTTTCTTATTATGAATTTCATGTCAAAACCATTCATATATTTTAAGAAAGTCAAATTAGTTTCCTTATTAAAATCTAAGGGTCAGTTCTCTGGTCGCAAGTGTTTTCTCAAAATGTGAGTGCATATGTCTATTGTCACACCCCCAAGATACCACCCATGGGAAACCCTACTAAGCGTGTGACAAACCAATAACGAGCCACTAATCATATTGAACCAATCACAAGTTGATAATTAAAATCATCAGTTATTACTGAAAAGTACCGTCAATAAGTTTAAATGAAAACCAACATGTTCAGCGGAAGCAAATAAAAGAAATCATAGTTTAACTGTTTCAAATTAAATGTATGTAATCAATAAACCCATCATTCGTATCCAATCAGCACGACCCATGACCACTCCAGCTACTTCAGACAGCAAGTTCCAAATCCATATAATCTAACGACCTGCGAGCATGCAAGAAGTGTATCAGACAACGCTGGTGAGTTCATAGTTTTACGAAAACGTTGGTTACCAAGTGTTTAGTTAATCCATTGAATTTAATTTCCGAAAGTAATGTTGAAAACAATGTTGATAATACCCCAATACAAGACGGCTTCTGATTATTTTGCACTTTCTCCAATGCTCCTATCAAAGCATTGGTCATGACTAGGTCATTAGTTCAACACCCGTCCTCCCAGGTACGGGGTGAGGTTGCCAAACCTAAGTAGCGCTACTAACTAATACCATGTTACCTCCCAGGTAACCAAACAACACGGAGGGACTTTAAAGGTGATAGGAAGAGTATATTATCCAACATTCCCGTTTTTTACCCAAAAGACTTATCCCTTCCTGGGATACCCACTGACTGTCCCAAACCACCGGGACGCATGCTCAAGAGATGAACTCACCTTAGATTGCTCGGTAAGATTAAGTACTCGTTTATCAACTGTTCAAACACGTCCTAGAATAGTTACTGACAACAATCAGTCTTTGGTGAACATATTCCACATATTTCACGTACAATCAATTTATGTATTCATTGCGCATATATCACACAGCCAAGATACATGTAGTACACACATATAGTTCAAATCATACTAGTTAATCCATCAACCCCAATATTAGCAAATAACCACTTGACACGTATTCTGTTAATAGATAAGTTCGATTCATGATTTCATGCATGAAGGACATCCAATATTAAGTCCTTCAACACACACGTATGTAACAAATCATGTTAAGAATTCACTTAGGATTAATGTAATTCACTGTAACCCTAATCCAAAACAGTTCGTGGCCTAGTTGGTTTCGGGCCCACCTGATAGTATCTTCAGCTGCGCGGCCCATCACCGCGTAGGATACATGTGGCCCAACACGATTGGCCCATTGACCCAGCAAGGAGTCCCATCCTACTCACCCGTTTAAATGTGTGGCCTGATTTTAACTGTGCAACCAGCTGGCTTGCGGCCCGGCATTTGGGGTGCGGCCCAAAGTGTTCCAGACCAAGGACTGAACTACCCAAAAATACTCCCCAACCCGCTAGTGGGCTCGTGTGGTTGCAGTCTGGATGTGAAGTGCCTAAACTATTGATATTAAGGTTGAGTCACAAACATCAGAACTATCAGATACGTTTCTTCACACATAACTAATCCCAGCATGATCTCTAAATCATTTATCCATCCACATACATAACCTATTCATCAATTACTACACCTGGAAAGTCTGAATCATATTAAACCTGAGATTAGTCTAACCAATCGTAACAATCTACTCATGACCAGGAACAAGTAACAATAAACTATAATCGTGTTTTCATCATCGTTACAGTTATCATGTGCTACGATATAAAATAGGCTATAATCACGAACAATAATCATTAAATTAATCACGGGTTCAACACTATCATTTAATACAAAAGAAGTATTATTCCATACAAAACAATTATTATGATCATACTTTGTTATACATCATTCTACATCATCTCCATTAATCAACAGTGATTATCTAACTTAAATCAAAATAACAATTGATAATCATGCTATTTCTTGATTAGATCTAGGCACACACATGGCAGCCACTTTCATTCAAAGTTGACAAGTTTGTCAAACCACTTTTCCTTACATGCATTGGACCACCAAAAGCTATGAATGTCACAATCGGTTTGCTTGACAAAAAGGCACACATCACAATCAACCAACACACATAGAATAAGATTAATATATAAGACAAGATTAAATGATGAGACAGTCACATGCCTAATATGGTGCGGTCCAATTAAATCTATATGAGTGGTCTTTAGTCATACATAATCATTACACAATCAACATACCAAGGTCATATACTATCATTGATCATCGATCCACAATCCCATGCATACAGTGCCTACACATGTTACCACATGTATATGTCTACTCAACTCAACTCAAATGGCTACCACAACATACAACCCTATTCAAGTATATATTTATCAAAACAATAATACTGATGCCACTAGTTCCTGATCACACAATATGCATGTTATATTGCACGTAAATTTCTCCTAGATACACAATAACCAAAACAACCAACCAAGTTCAACAATCATAAGAAGTACTAACCGAAAGACTGATGAGAATATGGTGATGATGATCACGACAGGGGGGGGGGCGTTCCACTGTTGCCGTGCGTCGCAAATCAGGGAATAGAGGGGGGTAGGGTTTGTTTTCTTGAAAGATATAAGATTTGGATGTATTGTGCTAATAATCTACGTATCCCTTATGTGTTTATATCTCCTAATGACCGACCCCAAAAACATAACAATCCATCAGTTTTATTTGGGCTTCACTCGGCCCAATATGGTTTTGGTATGTTGATAATTAAAATTTAAGTAATCGGCCCATGTGTTTACGTAACAACTAATCCAACTAATCGGCCAACTATATCCACATACTCGTACGTATTAAACATTTAGCAATATCGTTACAGTCACAAGTTTTTTTACTAATCTTCATCGTCGTAAGGAATGTGAAAGAAGAATAACGAGAAACAGGATCGCGTGATTAAGAGATTCTGACCTTAAAAGTTTGGATTGTCACATCATCCCCAACTTGAAAGAAAATTCGTCCCGAAATTTGACAAGTAAGCATGAAGGAATGAAGTGATAAATCAAGATTGTTGCGGATTTTGCTCAGGTGCCACATCATCCCCAACTTGAAAGGAATTTCGCCCCGAAATTCACTGGTTGCATCAGATTTAGATTAATCGACAGGAAAAAGTTAAGGATACTTGAGCTTCATCTGATCCTCACGCTCCCGCGAGAACTCCGGTCCACGACTTGAGTTCCAACGAACTCTCACGATTGAAATTCAACTGTGTTAACAGTGGGTTTCTCAACAAGGGTATCACAAGTGTTGCGTCGAACAGACACTTCTTTATCTAATTCGTCAGGTAACTCGCGTTTGTAGGTTACGCTACCGATTCTTCCAGACTGTCGAATGGTCCATCGTGACGTCAGTTAAGCTCGCCATGCTTCCCAAGCATTCCACACCCTCCTAGGGTGAGCCAATGGTGTTGTGTATTGCCTGACATAATTCATGCATCGATCAAATTCAGAGATAACAGGAGTTGGCACCTCATACCTAAAAGCCGCCTCTCTCAGAGGAACATTGACAACCGTGAAGTCTCGTCAGTTTTCTTGATTGCAAGAAAGTGTGCTGGTAACTTGAGTCCATCAATGATCACCCAGGTGATAATGTTTCCGTTTCGAGTTGTAAGTAGACTAGTGACAAAATCCATGGCAGTTTGTTTTCATTTTCCATATATGTGTTTCTAATTGCTAATATCTCACCTTGACTTTCCCACAAGTCAAACATCATTCCCATGCGTGGCTACGTGGGCCTCTAGGCCCGGTCATTCGTACATGGTCTTCAGGCTTTAATACATCCTATCGAATCTCAGATGAATAGGGTATCGAGGCCCGTGTGCTTCGCCTGCACCAGTTCCCTAAGGTTGCTGTATAGTGAGGTCCATATTCGTTCCATGAAGTAGCATATATCGTCCGACCTGCCAAAGGTTGCTTCCCCATGCCCCGCATGGGTTAATCCTGAAAACTCTCTTCCTTCTGTTCTTCAGTTTGGGCAAGTCGGGTCTGATCAGGTATGTTAGAGTCGATAGCAGGCTGCAAAGCTCGTGCACGTCCAGGTTTCACGATCGAATTCGTCCAATATCTCCATCCAGCGATGTTGTTACATGTTTAGCTCATTCGAAACAAGGGTATACAGGAGGCCCTTGTGATCGGTCTAGGTAGTGCAGTTGGTACCGTCCAAGTAATGCCTCCAACTTAAATCCAAAGACCATGGCTTCCACCGTAGGTCGTGACTCATGCAGTTCTTCCTATAAGTCCACCACGTGAGCCATCTCCTTCTCATGTTGCATCGATGTGTAACTGGGACTCTGATTCGAACCATCATGGTATACCGCCAGATCATCAGTACCCTCGGATAGAAGTGATGTTCAATGCGTTGCAGGGTTGGGTTTCAAAAGCTGAAGAAACGTTCCCCTGTTTTATTTCCCATGAATTCACAGCTCCCCGCTATGCTAAGGAGGTTGAAGTTGCGCCATATTCGAAAATCCCATGATGAATCTGCGATAGTATCCAGCAAACCCAAGGGATTGCTGTATCCCAGAAGGAATCTGAAATGGCATAAGGTCAATCTGAAATTCCACCTGACGGTGTGGAGGTAAACCAGGTAACTCTTCAGAAATCACGTCAGGAAATTCACGAACAACTGGAAGATCCTCGATCTTCCTTTCTCCAGGTTGCGAATTGGTGACGGGAGCTAGAATAGCAGAGTAGCCCTTTCGTAGACACTTCTGGGCTTTCATGACTCAGACGATGCCAACAATGGCACCACCACGATGATCTTGAACTGATAAGAATTCCCCACTGGGAGAGGGATACGCACGATTTTCTCTTTACAGAGAATTTCCGCTTGACGCATAGATAACCAAGTCCATGCCAATGACCACGTCAAAACTTACAAGGGTATCGGGAAGTAGGTCAATGTCGGACACTTGACCCATGAGATCAAGTTTGCAACCAAAAAGAACATGAGAAGCTACTATCGATGTACTATCAGCTAATTCTACTACATGCTTATTTTACTAGAGGGGTGGGAGTCAGTCCTAACTGGAGACTGAACCCCAAAGACACATAACTCCAATCGGCACAAGAATCGAATAAAACAGAAGCAAAAAGATCGTTCAAACAAGACGTACCGGTCTCAGCATTGCCATCATTGCGAGCTTCCCCCAGCGCCAATAGTAAATACTCTTCCACGTGCTCCGTTCCCACCATTGTTCTCATTGTTGTCATTCCCAATATTGTTGTTGTTGCTAGCATTTTGATTAAGCTGAGGGCAATTCCTCTTAAAATGACCCTCATCACCACACTGAAAGCACCCCTTTTGATTTCCCCGATTCTGTTGGGGCTGCTGCCTCTCCTGTTGCTGCGGCGGCTTTGGGAGCCAGACCCTACAATCTTTAGCCATGTGGCCCACCTTGTTGCACCTATGACATACCCGGGTGCATGGCCCGCGATGGTGGAACATACACTAATCACACTTTGGTAGCTTTCCCGCGTAAGAACCCTGATTTGAATTGTTGCTCTGATTCTGATTCATAGAAGACGACTGACTAAAACTACGGTGGATGCTGTTGTCTGCCCTTTTCTGAGATTGGCTGGCACTGGTTGCTTTGTCAGTATCATTCCATTTTCGCTTGTGATCACTAGCAGGTGTGGTAGCTGTAGCAGTCGAGTTAGTAGCAGAAACACGTGGCGGCAAGTTGCCACGTTCGACCTCTTGGTCAGTAATCTTATGTGCCAAACGGACGATACTGGGCAGATTGTCTAGGTTTGCAGCAGTAAGGTACCCCTTAACAGCTGGTGCCAAGCCCTTGAGATACAACTCAATTCGCCGATGTGGAGGTCGAGACATGTTAGGGCACAAAGTTGCTAAATCATTAGACCTCCTAGTGAATGCTTCAATCTCAGATCCCTCCATCTTCAGATTGTAGTACTCGTTCTCCAGTTTCTGAACCTCATCACGAGGACAATACTCCTCTCGCATCAACTATTTGAAATCATCCCAAGTGGTGGCATTCGCCATCTCAATACCCAACATCTGAACCTGGGTATTCCACCATGTCAGGGCACCATCCTCGAGTGTGCCCGTAGCATACTTCACTCTGTCCCCAGCAGGACAGTTACACATTGCAAATACCGATTCTGCCTTCTCGAACCATCGCAGGAGTCCTACAGCCCCTTCAGTCCCACTAAAGGTCTGTGGCTTACAGTCCATGAACATCTTGTACGTACAAGCAGGTGGAGCAGGTGGATTGTTTTGATTCGCAGGTTGACCAGCCTGGTAAGCCGCTAGGGCTTCAGCTACACGTGTGTTAATTAAGTTTGTCAGCTCAGCTTGGGTCATCGCGATGTGACCACATCCATGTCCTCGTCCACTCATGATTCTATATATATAAGGAGAGGGAACAAATTTAAAGAGTCGAAATGAGGTACAAGTCAAGTATCACGTTGAAATCTACAAACTACCAAGTTTACACATAATAGGGCAGAACCCTTCTCACGCTTGTTAAGCCTCACTGGGACTTGCATGCACCTCACGTTATTATTATGTGTGCACCCATAATAATAAGGTGATTTGCATGCTTATCTCGGTGCCTCTTAACTTGCGCTAAAAGGTTCCCCACATTCAAATAGCAAACGAAAGGTTTTACAGGATCAAGAATCACAATAGTCGAAGGGTAGTCTCACACTAACAGTTCACATAACAGGGGTTGGTAACATAAGGGCTCATACTGTTGTGCCAAGTATGCATTCACATATAATGTTATACATAAGTGTACACTAGATATACAATGCAATAGTAAATGAGAAACGAACCTTGCAGTCTGGAGCAGAGTGTCATGGTCGATTTCGGTACGGTTCGGTTATAGTCTGGTTTTATAAAAACGTTTTAAAACCAAGTTCACTATAACCAGTGGCTCTGATACCAAACTGTCACACCCCCAAGATACCACCCATGGGAAACCCTACTAAGCGTGTGACAAACCAATAACGAGCCACTAATCATATTGAACCAATCACAAGTTGATAATTAAAATCATCAGTTATTACTGAAAAGTACCGTCAATAAGTTTAAATGAAAACCAACATGTTCAGCGGAAGCAAATAAAAGAAATCATAGTTTAACTGTTTCAAATTAAATGTATGTAATCAATAAACCCATCATTCGTATCCAATCAGCATGACCCATGACCACTCCAGCTACTTCAGACAGCAAGTTCCAAATCCATATAATCTAACGACCTGCGAGCATGCAAGAAGTGTATCAGACAACGCTGGTGAGTTCATAGTTTTACGAAAACGTTGGTTACCAAGTGTTTAGTTAATCCATTGAATTTAATTTCCGAAAGTAATGTTGAAAACAATGTTGATAATACCCCAATACAAGACGGCTTCTGATTATTTTGCCCTTTCTCCAATGCTCCTATCAAAGCATTGGTCATGACTAGGTCATTAGTTCAACACCCGTCCTCCCAGGTACGGGGTGAGGTTGCCAAACCTAAATAGCGCTACTAACTAATACCATGTTACCTCCCAGGTAACCAAACAACACGGAGGGACTTTAAAGGTGATAGGAAGAGTATATTATCCAACATTCCCGTTTTTTACCCAAAAGACTTATCCCTTCCTGGGATACCCACTGACTGTCCCAAACCACCGGGACGCATGCTCAAGAGATGAACTCACCTTAGATTGCTCGGTAAGATTAAGTACTCGTTTATCAACTGTTCAAACACGTCCTAGAATAGTTACTGACAACAATCAGTCTTTGGTGAACATATTCCACATATTTCACGTACAATCAATTTATGTATTCATTGCGCATATATCACACAGCCAAGATACACGTAGTACACACATATAGTTCAAATCATACTAGTTAATCCATCAACCCCAATATTAGCAAATAACCACTTGACACGTATTCTGTTAATAGATAAGTTCGATTCATGATTTCATGCATGCAGGACATCCAATATTAAGTCCTTCAACACACAAGTATGTAACAAATCATGTTAAGAATTCACTTAGGATTAATGTAATTCACTGTAACCCTAATCCAAAACAGTTCGTGGCCTAGTTGGTTTCGGGCCCACCTGATAGTATCTTCAGCTGCGCGGCCCATCACCGCGTAGGATACGTGTGGCCCAACACGATTGGCCCACTGACCAAGAAGGAGTCCCATCCTACTCACCCGTTTAAATGTGTGGCCTGATTTTAACCGTGCAACCAGCTGGCTTGCGGCCCGGCATTTGGGGTGCGGCCCGAAGTGTTCCAGACCAAGGACTGAACTACCCAAAAATACTCCCCAACCCGCTAGTGGGCTCGTGTGGTTGCAGTCTGGATGTGAAGTGCCTAAACTATTGATATTAAGGTTGAGTCACAAACATCAGAACTATCACATACGTTTCTTCACACATAACTAATCCCAGCATGATCTCTAAATCATTTATCCATCCACATACATAACCTATTCATCAATTACTACACCTGGAAAGTCTGAATCATACTAAACCTGAGATTAGTCTAACCAATCATAACAATCTACTCGTGACCAGGAACAAGTAACAATAAACTATAATCGTGTTTTCATCATCGTTATAGTTATCATGTGCTACGATATAAAATAGGCTATAATCACGAACAATAATCATGAAATTAATCACGGGTTCAACACTATCATTTAATACAAAAGAAGTATTATTCCATACAAAACAATTATTATGATCATACTTTGTTATACATCATTCTACATCATCTCCATTAATCAACAGTGATTATCTAACTTAAATCAAAATAACAATTGATAATCATGCTATTTCTTGATTAGATCTAGGCACACACATGGCAGCCACTTTCATTCAAAGTTGACAAGTTTGTCAAACCACTTTTCCTTACATGCATTGGACCACCAAAAGCTATGAATGTCACAATCGGTTTGCTTGACAAAAAGGCACACATCACAATCAACCAACACACATAGAATAAGATTAATATATAAGACAAGATTAAATGATACATGCCTAATATGGTGCGGTCCAATTAAATCTATATGAGTGGTCTTTAGTCATACATAATAATTACACAATCAACATACCAAGGTCATATACTATCATTGATCATCGATCCACAATCCCATGCATACAGTGCCTACACATGTTACCACATGTATATGTCTACTCAACTCAACTCAAATGGCTACCACAACATACAACCCTATTCAAGTATATATTTATCAAAACAATAATACTGATGCCACTAGTTCCTGATCACACAATATGCATGTTATATTGCACGTAAATTTCTCCTAGATACACAATAACCAAAACAACCAACCAAGTTCAACAATCATAAGAAGTACTAACCGAAAGACTGATGAGAATATGGTGATGATGATCACGACAGGGGGGGCGTTCTACTGTTGCCGTGCGTCGCAAATCAGGGAATAGAGGGGGGTAGGGTTTGTTTTCTTGAAAGATATAAGATTTGGATGTATTGTGCTAATAATCTACGTATCCCTTATGTGTTTATATCTCCTAATGACCGACCCCAAAAACATAACAATCCATCGGTTTTCTTTGGGCTTCACTCGGCCCAATATGGTTTTGGTATGTTGATAATTAAAATTTAAGTAATCGGCCCATGTGTTTACGTAACAACTAATCCAACTAATCGGCCAACTATATCCACATACTCGTACGTATTAAACATTTAGCAATATCGTTACAGTCACAAGTTTTTTTACTAATCTTCATCATCGTAAGGAATGTGAAAGAAGAATAACGAGAAACAGGATCGCGTGATTAAGAGATTCTGACCTTAAAGTTTGGATTGTCACATCTATCGCTTCTGTCAATCACGTATCGTAGCAAACAGATGAGACAATACGGGATTTAATCTGAAGAACATATAAGTCAATCTAGGTCCGCACGGATGGAGTTAGTAGGTCCGCACGAACTGGCGTGAAATTGGGGTTTCATATTGTTGTTGATCCGTGCGCACCAAAAGAGTTCATCCGCACTTATGAGTCCGTCTGCAATTAGAAGTAGGTCCGCATGGAATATTGGTCCGCGCTAAAGTGTCCATCCGTAGGTAGTTGGTATGTGTGGATCAAGTGTGTCTATAAATAGGTTGTCTTGTTATTTCATTTGTATCTTTGAGGACTTGAGAGCTGTTACTCTGTCGGTTTGTTTTCACGGTTTTGTATTGTTCATCAATCAATTGAAAACATATTATAATTAGCTTGTTATTGTTCAATCCACTCTCGTACTTGGATTCCGCACACGATACGAGATCTACACAATCAACGGAGTATTCAAGTGCATCGGAATCGATCCTAAAACGTACATTCGCAAAACCTTCGACACAAATCATCTTCCTATAGGTTTATTTACATATTAAATTTCAAGCATCAAGTTTTCAGATTCATGAGGTTGCAAGGCCTATGAGCTATATATTCACAATAAGGTTATAATCAACGCTAGATAATCACAGAATGTCAATTTCACATCTTTACTGCTTATGGGTTTCTTTGCATTGTGCTAGTTTTCACTCTCAACATGTTGTTGGGGAATTTTTAGAAAACCGGATGATCAGAGAGGCGTGTAATCTGTAACATTTCCATTTTTTATATTAAAATAAAGTATATAAAACTTATATTATTAAACGGGTAGATTACGAGTAAGTTGACAATTAGAAATATGAGGTATCTAGACGAACATAGGAACCGTTTAATAATTAAATAATAAAAATAAATTATAATTGACCTTACTCCGTTTTAACGAAACTTAGGTCAAAATGTAGATAAAAATATGCTCGTTCTAATGACATATTCATCGTTTTATAAAACATCATATTTTAGAAGTTATAAACAATAAATGAGTGAAGCAGCTGAATTAATTATCTATACTTTCTATAAAAGGAGAAATCTGAGTGACATAAGAAAAGCTGATGAGGCAGCCAGAGAGGCTGTCCAACGATGTTTTTCTTATGTCATTACTGCGTCATAAAGCCTAATATATAAAATCATTTTGAAATTCAATCAAACCTCTGCCAATAACATCTATACTTCATTCACAATTAAAACATCTGCTCTTCACTTTACATTCAAACCTCTGCTCATCGTAACCAAAGTAAAGCTCTGGCCAGATTCAAAATTCTGGCTCCAGATTCAAAATTCAAAATTCAAACCAAATATTCGAACCCTATAAATAAGATATATGAATCTGGCTCCACATTCAAATTTCAACTCTATCTCTCTCGCTCATATCTGCGAGCGTATCTCTCTCAAATGCATAGCTCTCATGATTCAGCCGGCTAATCTCTGATTACACTTCTTTGTTCGAACATTTGTTGATTATGTTTACACATCATCGTTCCAATATCATGTGTTTGAACTTCTGTTTACACATTATCGTTCCAGCATCATTTTTCCAACATCGTCGTCCCAATGAAGCTTCCCTTCACACATCAACCTTTCAACATCGATGTTGCAGTATCATTGTTGCAACATCGTGAAAAGTTGCATGTGCTACCTTCTTTGATGGGAGAGTTGCATTGTTCCAACATCGTTAAATCAAAACTCAGCTTTTCTTATGTCAGTAAAATTTTCTTCTTTTATACAAAGTGTAGATTGGTGCAGTATCGTGAAAAGTTATATGTGCTACCTTCGTTGAGAGGAGACCTTTGCATTTTAGGTTTGTTTCTTATTTTGATTACCTGTAGTTTAATTTGATTATGAAGAAACAAGTGTTGATAATGTTGATAGTTTTTATTGACAGTGACATTCAAACAGGTGGAGGACTTCATCGAGCAATGTTATGCTGTTCCAGGTTTTGTTGTAATTAGTGTCATTGATTATGTCGACTTTCCTGTTTTGTTCTGCGTCTGTTCTTTTTTCTTTGAGTGACCACATCGAGAATTGTATTTTAACATCGTTGGTGTCTGACCAGTGGTAGAAGCTGAAGTTTGCCATATAGATTTTTGTTAGATTTTCTGATTTTGATTGGTTTTTGACAGACAGTGATTTGTAAGACAATTTGTTGATGTTTTGAATCAAAAGTAATCATCGGTCTTTTATAGAGTTGAAAAACGCGTCTATATGGTAAATGAAGAGGTTAATTGTAATTATGATAATCTGTTTTTTTCTTTGAAGTTCTAAAATTTGTCCCTTCGGTTTCTTGATATTTAATTTTATAGTTTTCCCATAAAAGTTGGGGTTTGAAAAAGTTTTTGCATTAAAAGACTGCAGTTTTGAAATATAAATTAATATGTTAATATTAAATCTACACGTTTTGATTGATTAGATTATTAAACGTAAAATGAGTTTAAGTGTGATTTCTTTCACTGTTAGATATTTCAGTATATAGACTCATTGCCACTTCACCTATTTTTCATCACGTTTTCCTACGAAGATATCATACTTTCACATCACTTGAGTAATATAGTTTATTGAAATGGCATCATACACTTCTGCAAAACATATGATTTAAAGCAATGTTTTATCAGGCAAATTGAGGAACAGGCGTATGAGGATAGGGCTACTCTTCGAGAGCTGAAGAGATGTTTTGATGGACTGCAAGTTGGCCTGTTCACGAGAGAGTAGGTTTCCAGAAATCTGATGCGGATGCCTTCAACTTCCGTTCGTGAGCTTTGTGTCGTCAGTAATATAGAGTGTGGTGATAGAGGCGTGGAGTTCATGGCGATGCTGAAGGACATGCATCGAGAGGTTCAGCAATCGGTGGAGTTGAAGCTAAACTTTCTTAATTCTTGATTTTATTGTTAGATTTGAAAGTTTCGTTGTTCAGTATGTTATGTAATTATTAGTCTTTTAATGTCATGAATAAATGAATAAATTTTAATCTTATGAATCTTTGTTGTTGCATTTTACTTTTACTTATTTAGTGTTTGAGTTTGATTTAGATTATGTTGATGTTGAATTGTGTGTGAATAGATGTTTGGTAAGTCAACAGAGGTTTAATAGGATCAAGGGTTGGTTTAAGGGTGAACAAATGAGTGCAAAGATAAAACAAGGTATAAAATTTGATCATTAATAGCAGATTTTTGAAGAATTTGCTCCTGCAAATTACAGAGAGTCAATATTTGGAGTTGTAAAAGGTCTGTTGTAGTTAAAGTCTGGTAAAAGAGAACATCTGCTGATGATGAAAGATTGAAGAAGGAAAGGTCTGTATGGGAGACCAGATGTTAAAGAACAACAGATGATATTCAAAATATGTTGAGCCAACAAAAGGTTTTTATAGTAACAGTGGTTAGGTTAATAGCAGATGTTGGGAGTTTGTTAGTCCATTAGATTAGATGTTGCACAGTATGTGAACATTGTAATTGTAGACCTTTGTATAAGCATGCTGTTTTTATCATATATTCGAACATTCTTATGAAACAACTGTGTATCCTAACGATTGTTGATTTACTACTACTGAATAAATGAATAAATTTTAATACTATTAATCTTTTTTGTCGCATCTTCATTTTAATTATTTCAGTCATTCCTAAGTATTATTATATAATTTTGAATAACATCTAAGGATTGCAGACTGATATTGATGTTGATGTGTAATTGTCTCCGGGTTTGGTTTAGATTATGTTGATGTTGAATTGTGTCTGAACAGATGTTTGTTAGTCAACAGAGGTTTAAAAGGATTAAAGGTTGGTTTAAGGCTGAATAGATGATTGTAAAGACAAAATAAACTAGAATATTTGTTCATCAATAACAATTTTTTGGAAGAATTTGCGGTAAGACCAAATTACAAAGAGTCAATATTTGTTGTTGTAAAATGTCTGTTGTAGCTAAAGTCTGACAAAAGAGAGCATCTGCTAATGAATAAATGTCTGAAGATGCAAAGGTCTGCTATGGGCCAACAGATGTTAACGAACAACATATGATATTCAATCTTAAAATGCTCAGCAGAGGTTTTGATACTAACAGTGGTTAGGCTAATAGCAGATATTAGACTAACGACTGTTGAGTTACAACTGTTGAAAATAACTGTTTTTGAAACCTTTGTTTGCCTAAAAATACATCCACTGCTGAAAGGTATCGTTTGTTATTATAACTTCTGTGTATCCTAATGACTGTTGATTTACTACACTACTGACTGTCATCCATTATCACAAGAGAGGTTCTGACGTGGACAGATGTTAGCTAAAAATAAAATCACTGCCGAAAGTTATCATTTGTTCTCATAACTTCTGTTTATCTAACGACTGTTTGACTCACATTGTTCCCAACTTCTGTAGTCGGCCAACAGAGGTTTCCAAACAACTGTCATCGGTTGTCACAAGAGAGGTTCTGACGTGGACAGATCTTAGCCATCAAATATTTGTAAGTATTGCCACGTCAGCCTTCATTTTTTCTCTCTATATAAACGCTGCTTCATCCCTAAATCGAGCTTCTTCCACTACCGTCTCGAAATCAAAATTCTCAAAAGCAGTTTCCAACATATTAAAAACCCTCCAACTTAAACCCTGTTTCATCCCCAAATCACCTTCTTCTCCGATCATGTCTCTGAACATCAAAAACCCTCACAACTACCTCCCCATCTTCGAGAAAACCAACAGAAATACCAGCTTTCACTCAATAATTGACCTTTTAACGTCATCAAAATATAAATCAATCCTTACTGCTGATGCTCCGCTTCATACGGAAACACTCCGACAATTTTGGTTTAATGCTGAAATAGAGTCTGAAGATAATAATCCAGTTGCCATCACATCTAAGGTCGGGAAAAGTGTGATACGAATTTCTCCATCTACAATTTCCACTACATTCGATTTGGATGACTTGGGAGGTAAGACCAACTTTGAAAAACGTTAACTTCATACAGAGTTCATTGAAAGAGGGTATGATGCACAATTAAAGGAAGTTACTATGTACAAACCAAACTTCCCTCCGCCAATGAAATTTTTGTTTCATACTTTTTTAACTTGTCTCTCAGCTAAGACCACCGCATTTAATGAGATACCTTTAAACATTCAGTATTTGGGTTATGCTATTTTAACAAAATCTGATTACAAATTATCACAAGCACTAGTTTCTGATTTGTTGACTAATGTGAAAAATGTGAAAAAATTGAAAAAAAGTGTTCGTAATAATGCTTTTCTGTTGTATCCAAGACTTCTAAGCTACTACCTACGAAAGCAAGTTGTCACACCCCAATATTTCCACATAATCTGGTGGGCCCGGTGGGGAGTATCGTGACACAAGATTGGTATCATCATGGTCAATCATACACAAAATAGCACAGCGGAAGTCTTGGAATAGAAAATATTATTACAAATTCAATAGTATGAAAATACCAAAGTAATAATTACAGACGAGCTTGTGTAACACCTCAAAAATTCATGTCCAATATTATATCGACACGTGTCATGGACTTAAAACGTGTAAAGGATTGATTTAGAAGGACTAAAGTTGACAAACAAGGAATCTATGTGTGTAAAAGGATTCAAAATGTCAACAATGAATAAATATATCTTTCAATAACCCTACATGATGTTTATACCCTTAAACGAATAAATCATGGATCATACGAAGCTAATTGTGAAAGAAAGTGAGGAATTACAAACTACATGGGCTAAATGTGTCAACATGTTTAAAGTATACCTCTGAGGGATCTTTTTAGCAAACCCGAAACTTTGTAATTATTAATTATACTCACAAGAATGTGTGATAAAAATTTCACAAGGTTTCGATTAAGTATGAGAAAGTTATGACAATATTCGTATACGGGGGGTTAAAAGCGTCAACGTTGAAATTTAAGACTTTTCGGTGAACGTATGAATAACCGGGGACTAAATAAAGTTGGTTTATAACTTGGAGTTCTTAAAAGTCAAGTTTGGGGGTTTAAAGTGCAAGAAATGAGCTTAAAATCAAGTTTGGAAGGACCACGGACCAAATGTGCAATATTTGAAACTTTGTAACCGGATCAGACCCCCACACGGGGCGCGTAAGATCCCTATGGATCCTTACATGGGCCGCCAGAGTCCCCTAGTATCAGATTTTCATCACAGCTGCCAGTTCAGTCCATTTAACCGACTTATGAAGGTTGTTTTCAATACCTGGAGCTTGTTTGATGGTTTTAAAAGGTCTAGGGACACTTGTAATCATCTGGATTCATTCATAGACTTGTTTGGCATGATCAAATTGAATTTAGAAACCTATATAAAGGCCATAAGTTGGGTTTTTCATTTGAAACTTCACAACTCACTTCTTGGAGGTTCCTGGAGCTCAAGCACCTTTCCTAGTGATCATTAGTCGTGCTTAGGACTATTGTAAGTATACTTAACCTCCTTTAATTCAGTTTTGCTTAGTTTATTAGCATTTAGTCAAAGCGTCGTAATTAAGGTTTGACTTCGTCATTAATCTTAATTGCTCCAGTCAAATTTCATTTTGAAAGTACCTATGAGTTGGTAATTATGTGGGCATTAAACCCTTAAAAGGTCACCCTCTGATTCCCACTCTAATTGGGTCAATTGTCGAGTCAAACTTGATTACAAAAAGTCAACAGAAAGCTAATTTTCAAATAAATGCATAATTAGCAATGTAGAAGCTATGCAACCTGTTTTGACATTAATATAACTTGGTAATTAATGTAAGAACATGTCTAAACATGTTCAACTCGACAAGTTTTAGTTTAAGCTTGGTTCGGGACCGAAAGTCGCATAGTTCGACTTATGCTTTGACTTTCAGTTCTGACCCGTTTGAGCATGATTTAGGAATTCCTTAGAGCTTTGATAGGACCAAGTTACCTATAAGTATAACCCTCTGAGATTATACAACTTGGTTCATTAGTTATCCGATTCATATGCATGATTCCGTTAAATGCTTAAATGTTGACTATTATGCCCTTATCACTCAAAAATGTGATTTTTGATAAAGTGAAAGAATAGAAACCTTCACTATTGATTTATAGACTTGTCCCTAAAATTTGACATCAGTTTGAGGTTTAGATTAGGAGTTATGCTCATTAGCGTAATTAGAAAGCTTTTTAGTAATTAAACCGAATAATTAGCATATAGCCTATCTAAACCTAATTTTTGATACCAAACTTATTACCCACTGATGTAATATAATATTTTGGGATTTTTGAATATTTTTATTTATTTTTAGGCTGAGCATAACATAGAGTTCTAAGCTTATTTCGGTAATTGCCGGTTTTGCCCCTTTTGGGCTCTAAAATGAGTTTTACAAATCCTTTTGACCCCAAACCTTTTTCTACTGATCTAATATGATAAATAAAGTATTTTGAGCCTTCTGGAATAATAAAATTATCAGCTTTCCTTTGAAAACCCGAAAATGGCTCCAAATCGCCTTTTTAAGCGTTTTTAACGCGTAGTATGTATTAAAACCATTTTATAATTATAAGGTTTGATGCTTACTGATATTTTTAGTAAATATTTACACTCTAACAGTAAGCAAAGGTCTTAAGCTCAGATTTCCGATTTCGACCTTTTAGGCTTATGTGAAATTACCAAAATGCCCTTAAGATGCATAGTTTGGTTATAAAGGATAAATTTCACATATAAGTTATACCCTACTGATATCACTTAGTAGATTAAGTATTTCTACTGATTACATCAGACCCGAAACTTAGAATTATATTTAAACTCTTTTATAACCTTTTAAATGACTAAAATGCCCTTACGAGGCGTAATTTGAATTTAAATTCATTTGGGGCATAATAGAAGATATCCTACTGATGTCACAACATATTTAAGGCATATTAACTTATGGAACATGTTGATGACTCTTATGGTTACCCGTTACGCATGTTTCGCGTTCGGATCGGCCTATGTAACTAGTTTGCATATATTAGCCGAAAAGGGTCAAACCATATCATTTTTGTCTCAAAATCCAGAATGTGATTAAGTTACCCATATTAAACAAGTATTCAAGCTTGTCGAGTCAAAACCACATTCTAAACCGGTCTTCGCTTTATCATGCGTTTGAACCGTGTCTTCCTTTTGAAAACTAACCGGTCTAAGTCTAAGCTTAATTAAAGACCCGTTAGGATTCTAATAGGTTATTAAAAACCTTCATTCCAGATTAGGAGCCCAGTAAAAGCTATGTGCACTTGCTGTATTTGATTTATACTTTGCTCAGGTAAATACTCTTAACTTATTTTCCCTATACGGGCTTGGGATACGGTACTATAAAAGTACCGCTTGGTCGGGTGTGTGTAGTCATTTAAATCGAACTGTGATTAATGTATTTGCATGACCCGTTTGATATGTATTATTTGGTGTATGGCCTTTGGGGGTTAAATGACCATGTCCCGGATATCCTTAGAGCTTTGATAGGACCAAGTTACCTATAAGTATAACCCTCTGAGATTATACAACTTGGTTCATTAGTTATCCGATTCATATGCATGATTCCGTTAAATGCTTAAATGTTGACTATTATGCCCTTATCACTCTAAAATGTGATTTTTGATAAAGTGAAAGAATAAAAACCTTCATTACTGATTTATAGACTTGTCCCTAAAATTTGACATCAGTTTGAGGTTTAGATTAGGAGTTATGCTCATTAGCGTAATTAGAAAGCTTTTTAGTAATTAAACCGAATAATTAGCATATAGCCTATCTAAACCTAATTTTTGATACCAAACTTATTACCCACTGATGTAATATAATATTTCGGGATTTTTGAAGATTTTTATTTATTTTTAGGATGAGCATAACATAGAGTTCTAAGCTTATTTCGGTAATTGCCGGTTTTGCCCCTTTTGGGCTATAAAATGAGTTTTACAAATCCTTTTGACCCCAAACCTTTTTCTACTGATCTAATATGATAAAAAAAGTATTTTGAGCCTTCTGGAATAATAAAGATATCAGCTTTCCTTTGACAACCCGGAAATGGCTCCAAATCGCCTTTTTAAGCGTTTTTAATGCGTAGTATGTATTAAAACCATTTTATAATTATGAGGTTTGATGCTTACTGATATTTTTAGTAAATATTTACATTCTAATAGTAAGCAAAGGTCTTAAGCTCAGATTTCCGATTTCGACCTTTTGGGCTTATGTGAAATTACCAAAATGCCCTTAAGATGCATAGTTTGGTTATAAAGGATAAATTTCACATATAAGTTATACCCTACTGATATAACTAAGTAGATTAAGTATTTCTACTGATTACATCAGACCCGAAACTCAGAATTATATTTAAACTCTTTTATAACCTTTTAAATGACCAAAATGCCCTTACGAGGCGTAATTTGAATTTAAATTCATTTGGGGCATAATAGAAGATATCCTACTGATGTCACAACTTATTTAAGGCATATTAACTTATGGAACATGTTCATGACTCTTATGGTTACCCGTTACGCATGTTTTGCGTTCGGATCGGCCTATGTAACTAGTTTGCATACATTAGCCGAAACGGGTCAAACCATATCATTTTTGTCTCAAAATCCAGAATGTGATTAAGTTACCCATATTAAACAAGTATTCAAGCTTGTAGGGTCAAAACCACATTCTAAACCGGTCTTCGCTTTATCATGCGTTTGAACCATGTCTTCCTTTTGAAAACTAACCGGTCTAAGTCTAAGCTTAATTAAAGACCCGTTAGGATTCTAATAGGTTATTAAAAACCTTCGTTCCAGATTAGGAGCCCAGTAAAAGCTACGTGCACTTGCTGTATTTGATTTATACTTTGCTCAGGTAAATACTCTTAACTTATTTTCTCTATACGGGCTTGGGATACGGTACTATAAAAGTACCGCTTGGTCGGGTGTGTGTAGTCATTTAAATCGAACTGTGATTAATGTATTTGCATGACCCGTTTGATATGTATTATTTGGTGTATGGCCTTTGGGGGTTAAATGACCATGTCCCGGATATCCTTGGCATCATTCGAAGAAATGGCCACGACCTAAGCACGGGGTGTAGGCGTACACCTGACAGATGCATTATGTCAAAACTGGTATCCCACTTTAAGGAATCGACCTTGTGGGCATTATACCTGTGGCGTGTCAGTTAACTTAAGTCCGGCCTTACAACTGGCCCTAATGGACGACAAATGAGTAAAACTGTATACAAGATTATTTTGAATAATTGTCCCAAGTTATAAAATATTTTTGCTGAATTGCATTCAAATTAATTTTCAAACTCTTTTCAAAATGAGTCAGTTAAGTTGTATTTACCAGTGTAAACTGACGTATTTTCCAAAAAGGCTAAGTGCAGGTACTAAACGAAATAGGCTGGCTACTCCAGGTATCATTACTCAAGTCTCGCAAGCTTTAGATGTCAAAGTCTGTTGAACAGTTTTACTTTTTATTTGATCCGCCTGTGGATCTGTTTCGACTGTTTTATGATACTTAAACATTACAATTTATTCAGTTGAAATAAATCTATATCTTTTTGCTTCCGCTGTGCATTTATATTTTGTATTGTTTAACTATGACGATATCAACTACGTCACGGAACCCCCACCGGTGACACGTGGAAAATAGGGGTGTGACAGGTTGGTATCAGAGCCAACACTGAGTGAATTAAACACTAGCCTTTTGTGTTTAATCTCAGTTACACAATTGCACATTCTCGAGTCTAGACAAGAACTTAGGACAAATTCTAATTTGTTTTATTTTGTCCTTTATTTATTTCCTTGTTATTTTCTGATTGACCTTTGCATAGGTAAATCATTTCGGTTAGAAATCCCGTTTAGGGCAACCATGTACTTTTTTTTAAAATTTTTAAAGGAATGGTTAGATTTAAAATAACATTCCTATTATAAGATCTACCATTGTGATAAAATGGCAAAATCTAAAAAGGACAAGACCTAGCTCAAGCGTCGTTCTAAGACAGGGCCAAGATGGTAGTTCCTCAATTAGATTCAGATCCTTGTTAACATCTCAAATTAGGATTGCTCTGCGTTTAATATTAAAAGAATCTTAAAGGTAAAACTTAGCCTAAATGTCATTGCAGACATGGCCAAGATGGTAAAACCTAGCCTAAATGTCATTGCAGACATGGTCAAGATGGTAAAACCTAGCCTAAATGTCATTTGCAGACATGGCCAAGATAGTACAACCTATTCAAAGGATTCAAAACCTTATTAACATCAAAAAGCATATTAATATGCTTGACAAATGTGATTCGATAAAATCACATAAGTCATTATTAAAATGGGTTATTCTAAATTCCCTTATTTATATAATCATCCCTTAAGGATGAAGTGCCCACGGGCTATAATTAACGTCCTCTGGGACTAAAGACAGTGGTAGCCTACAACTCCCTGTCTAGGAAAGGTAATGAACTTTCATTCAAACCTTAAATACCCCGATTCTGTAAGAATCCTGGTTTATAAATTAAACTTGTCTACGTGACTAGGCCTTTTGTGCTATTATATATAATTTAGGGTTATGATAAAGATCCTGAATAATTAACTAAAATGGGTATTAAAAACCATGGTTAATAAGTCGTTTAAAACGATAAAAACTGTATAAGCTTCTATATAAACCTTGCCCTTGTTTTCTTTTATGTAGTAATTAAAGCTACATGGCTAGGTCGGAGGAAGTGAACAGTCATCCCCTGTAAAACCACGATGATGATAAGGTTAATATCACTAGAGGGGAGCTCCGTACACTGATTGATACAGCTGTATCTAAAGCTGTAGAGGAGCAATTCAAGGAGTATAGTGGAACTCATAGTAGAACCTCTTCGGTACCCCACTCTAAACCTGTTCCTAAAACCAATTCGGAAGCTCCTAGCAAGCCACCCTCTAAGAAAGATGGACCTAAGAAAGAGGATGACGAACATTCCTCAAACCAACACAGTGCTCCACGCAAGAGAATAGTGTTCGATGACGAGCCACGTACCAAGTCTTGTACTTATAAGTACTTTGTTTCCTGCAAACCCCGGGATTTCACTGGGGAGAAGGGAGCAATTGATTGTATGACCTGGTTAGATGAAATGGACACTGTTGTTGATATCAGCGGTTGTGCTGAAAGGGATATAGTGAAGTATGTATCCCAATCGTTCAAGGGAGAGGCACTGGCATGGTGGAAGTCTCTCATTCAAGCTGCTGGGAAAATTCCGCTCTACAATATGTCATGGGAACAGTTTGTCGTTCTCATTAAAGAGAATTATTGTCCACAGCATGAAGTGGAAAGGATTGAGTCAGACTTCTTATCACTGGTAATGAGGAACCTAGATTGCCAAGCTTATCTTACAAGTTTTAACACCATGTCTAGACTGGTTCCTTACCTTGTGACACCAGAACCCAAGTGGATTGCTCGCTTCATTGGGGGTCTAGCCCCAGAAATCAAAGCCAGTGTTAAGGCTTCAAGACCTGCTACTTTTAGATCAGCAGCTGATCTATCTCTATCCCTCACTTTAGATGCGATCAGGCTAAGATCGCTCAAGAACTCTGAAGAGAGTAAGAGGAAGTGTGAGGAGGATAACTCACGAGGGTCGGAAAAGAAGCACAAGGGAAACACTGATTCCAAGAAGTTTGGGTCTGGAAAAGGCAGTCAACGAACGGAGGGGAAGCCAAAGTGCACAACTTGCCAAAACGCCACTTTGGAAAATGCAGGCTTGAGACCAAGTCTCAATCAGGACCACCTGCATGTAGGTTGTGCAAGTCTAAAGAGCACAAGACTATTGACTGCAAGAGGATTAAAGATGCTACCTGCTACGGCTGCAACGAGAAAGGGCACATTAAGACTAACTGCCCTAAATACGCCAAGAAACCTGAGGAAGCCAAGAAGACCAATGCTAGGGTCTTCCAAATGAACGTACAGGAGGCAATTCAGGACGACAACGTGATTACATGTACTTTCCTCATAAATGATGTATATGCTAGAGTACTGTTTGATTCTAGCGCTGATAAGTCGTTCATAGATAACAAGTTTTGTAAACTGCTGAATTTACCTGTTAAAACCTTAAGTGTGAAGTATGAGGTGGAGTTAGCCGATGGAACCTTAGAAACCGCCTCAACCATGTTAGATGGATGTGTTATATCTTTTAGGAACCACTCTTTTCCTCTGTCCTTGCTTCCTTTGAAGTTAGCCAGATTTGATATAGTATTGGGCATGGATTGGTTATCGCATAACCAAGCCCAGATCATCTGCAACAAGAAGCAAGTGGTGATTAAGACTCTGTCTGGTGAGTCACTTACCATTCAAGGAGATACCCAACATGGATTGCCTGAGCAAGTGGCTATGCTCAAGGCATCTAGATGCTTGAAGAAGGGTTGTGCCATTTATATGGCACAAGTGACTATTGATGAGCAGAAGCCCAAGATTGAAGATATTCCCGTCATTTCTGAATACCCTGAAGTTTTTCCTGAAGAACTACCTGGTTTACCACCAGATAGGCAAGTAGAATTCAGAATTGACATCATCCCCAGAGCAGCTGTCACACCCTGGCTTTGCGGAAGCGTGGTTAATTTGTGTGACTTCTTAATACCATAGCTTAATCATAACAAAGCTATATGAATTTAAAAACCATGCAAGTCATCCATTAAGTTTTTGAAAACATAATACAATACCATTGTTTTTAACATGCAACCATAACCTTGTTCAGAAACATAACAACTTATAACAAAACATAAACGTGATTTAGGGATTGTGTCTTGTCCAGGTAAGAGACACAACCCTAAACCCTGATGACTTCATGACCAGTGCAGCGGAAAACGTTCCATACCGTGCCAGATCCGTTTAATTTCCTGAAATACATGTGAGTTGAAAAATCAACAATAATGTTGAGCGAGTTCATGCGTAAGTGAGTATGTAAAACCTTTGTGAGTATAAAAATAGTTGTGGTATGTAGCAGTGTAAGAGGACTTGTGATCACCAATGGTTTGCAAGGCCACTGACATATGTGAAGTGCAAATAGGGAGACTCAAACCTAGCAGATTTATGCCACGGCAAAGTATGTGGACAAAGTCACCCCACGGTCCGTTTCTAGTTTGGCCGGGGGCTGGGCTCGCTACACCCAGATAGATCTACCGCTCCTGTCCCTCGGTCCCTCCATGAGGACTAATGGCCCCATGTTGTTCCTATCCACTCACATGATCGTATAACACCTCCTTACGTTAAACATACCGTTGTAAAGTACTGGTAAATCATAGTAACATGTATTTCACCCCCGCAGTTAAGTAAACTGAAAACAGTTAGAAAAAAAGGGGGACATGAACTCACAGTGAATGCGTATCTCTACCAAGTAATCCGAATATCCGAAGCTGTGCAACGACCTACAGGTGCTAATTCTATTAGACGGATGGCCGTGCCTTAGCTTTATAATTTATATTTTTAGGGGACGGTTAGACAACCGTTTCGTGTACATACTTGGTATTTTACTTTCCTTCCCAAGGATGGGGGATTTAAATACATGTGTATTTATACTATCTCATTAAGTCCCACTTAATATATTTTTATTTCTTATTCCAAAATATAATTATTTTTCTCAAAAATAATATATTTTCACTTTACATAATACTTTCCAAAATAATATGTTGACAACATACGTGTCGGTGAATATTTCCGCGTAATGCGTAAGTTACGTTTTAATGATTAGGTGGTAATAGAAATTACCGTTGTAACTTTTATGCTTGCCGTATAAGCGTTGGTATTATTTTGGGTTTGACAAGTTAGTAAATATTATTTTTACTCTAAAAATAATATTCATACATTTTCACAAAATAATCATAAACAGTGTTGTGACAAAATATATTTACCGAATATATATTTATCACGTTTAGTTTTGTGAAAATCCCACCTCCGATTATTTATAAATAAAGTCATGGCGAAATATATTTGAAAACATGTCAAAGTAGTCTAACACTTGTAAATAATTCTAAGTGTTGGATTTTTAGAAAATTTCGCCAGAGTTTCCCCTGTAACTGGAGGTGGCCACGCTTTCAAGCGTATCATTTTCTTTTACAAAATCATTTCAACAATTCTTCAAGTCAACCAAATCAATTTCCAATACTTCAAACTAGTCGATAAGTATGTAAAATCGCAATATTACATGAACTTGTAGTTTTTCTAAAAACTATTACGTAGATCTCGTTGTTTTTTTTTTAGTGGATCTAGGTATAAGATAGTTTAGTCTTGCAAAAACCCCGTTTTTGGAACAAATCACACTTTACAACTTCCGACAATTTTTATAAAAATTGTTATTTCGTCGGATCTTTCGTTTCACAAGTGTTTATACACTTGTAGACTATAAAAATCACATTTGTTAACATGTTAAACAACTTTTATAAAACATGATTTTCTCGACACCCGGTCCTACGAATATACCACTTGTACATACGTAGATCGGCTCGTTTTAAATACTATTTTTCACGTTAAAACATTTTTACACAAGTTCATGTTTCCCGTGTGGTGGAGTTTCACCTTTTAACCCTCGTACAAAAGAAACAAGTGTATGTCAAGATACGTGATCTTAACAAAGTCGGGTTAAACGATGATGAGAGCCACCACATCATAGATCGGGCCATAAAAACCAACATATTCAAATACTACGACATTTACACGCGTTATGTTCTTTTATCCAACGATTTTCACTTTTTAGTAGACTTTAAAGATTCATGAAGCGGGTTACCGACATTTAACCGATAAAAATCCTTTTAACCACTTTAAACATGACTAATAACGAGTTTTAAACAATATACCTCTAGCTCGAGGCTAGGGAAGAAACTAGTCGAATACGGCGTGGATAAAAGCAAACGGTAGAGGTCCTTGGCGTTCCGTTTGTTCCAAGCTTCGTTGTACGTGATCCCCGACACTTGTATGGACTTGGAATGGGTGAATCAAGAACCGAAAAATGGTTGGGTGTGGGTGTGTGGTTCGGCCGAGAGGGAGCAAGGGGGAGGGAGAGAGAGAGTTTTGTGAAGTGTGTGTGTTTGTGTGTGTGAGATGTGAGGGTATTTATAGAGAATGTCGTCTCGGTCTTCGCGAAATCTAATTAAATATTCAAAGGTGTACTCTCCCCGGGTCCCACTAGTTGGCCGATTTCATTAGAATGTAATGGTATCCGGTTCGTTTCCAATCGTTCAGTTACGGTTCAGTTTGGTTAAGTGCGTTAAGTGAGAGGTCTAACCCCGTTAGTTGTTTAATGCATTAGAAAGCGGGTGTTAGGGTAATCGGGGACCCTAACTGGCTCAGAAAAATACCAATATTAATTTTGGCAATATTTTTATGTTCCGGGTATTGTCCGGTTGTTCGGTCGGATAGTAATCCGTTAAAGTGCTTAAGATATCCTTTAAGCGTCGTAAGTAATATTTTTAGCGACACAATTTATTCAGCAAAGTGTCGGGAATAATTCCTTGTATTTTGGCACTTTATTTATTAGCTAGAAGCTAGTGTGTAAATAAAAGTGCTGTGTCCCGTGCTTAAAGTACGTTTTAGGCACATCCAATCTCTGTATCTTATTCCTAGAGACGTAATCATACAACCCTTGTATCCTTACACACACTATGGTGTAGTAAAATAATTTTGGCTCATTCAGGCCTTTAGAGGCAGTGTCTGCCTGATGCTGGCTATATCAGCATGTTCACTGTGTATCCGTTTAGTGCTACTGTGCTTTTTGTGCATCAAGTTTGTCACTAGAGTTCAGTAAATAAATAATGTAGTGACAGGAAAAATCAAAGTATGATGCAGACATGTACATGTATCAACAACCAAGTAGCAGTTTATCAGAAATCTCAGTTAAGCACAGTAATTAGGCAACAGTTAATAGCAAATTAAGTCGTACGGATACCTGGTTTTGTGAGGGTTGTCACATTCTCCCCCCGTTAAATAAATTTCGTCCCGAAATTTAAGTTCTGCTTGTAGATGCAGAGTTTTTAGGAAATAGGTGGGGGTATTTCTCTCTCATCCGGTCCTCACGCTCCCAGGTGTATTCAGGACCATGTCTGGCATTCCAGCGAACCTTGACGAGTTTGACACTGCTCCAGCGGGTCCTGTTAACTTTCCAGTCTGTGACCTCGACAGGTGCTTCTACGAAGTGGAGCGTGTCGTCAACATGAATCTCGTCGATAGGAATGGCAACGTCAACTTGAGTTGGACTCTTCTTTAAATTGGATACATGAAATGTATCGTGAACACCATTTAGCTCAGCAGGTAGGTCCAACTTGTATGCTACGGTTCCAATTCTTTCTAGAATTTTGAAAGGACCAATGTAGCGTGGATTTAACTTCCCACGCTTCCCAAAGCGTGCCACACCCTTCCAGGGTGATACTTTCAATAACACCATCTCTCCAACTTGAAAATCCACATGCTTTCGGTTTGGATCCGCGTAGGCTTTTTGTCTGTGGCGAGCGGCTTCAATGCGTTTAAGAATCTGCGCAATCTTGTCTGTCGTCTCTTGGACGATTTCGGGACCGGCAAGCTGCCTATCACCTGCGTCAGCCCAACATAGTGGTGATCGACACTTGCGTCCGTAAAGGGCTTCAAAAGGTGCGACACCAATACTGGTGTGGTAGCTGTTGTTGTATGAGAATTCGACCAAAGGTAAGTGCTTATCCCAGCTACCGCCCAAATCCATAGCACATGCTCTCAGCATGTCTTCCAAAGTCTGTATCGTTCGCTCGCTCTGGCCGTCAGTTTGCGGATGGAACGCAGTGCTCAGATTCAATTGTGAGCCAAAAGCTTCTTGGAAGGATTGCCATATCCTTGACACAAACCTTCCGTCTCTATCAGAGATGATTGAGAGGGGTACTCCATGTCGTGCTACGATCTCTCTTAAGTAAATTTCCGCAAGTTTACTAGTACTGTCCTTCTCCTTGATTGGCAGAAAGTGTGCGGACTTTGTTAGGCGGTCAACAATCACCCAAATCATATCATGGCCTCTTGGCGTTCTTGGCAGTTTTGTAACAAAATCCATTGAGATTTGTTCCCATTTCCACTTGGGAATCTCAGGTTGTTGCAGAAGTCCCGAGGGCTTCTGGTATTCCGCCTTGACCTTAGCGCACGTTAAACATTTGCTCACGTAAATAGCAACGTCGCCTTTCATCCTAGGCCACCAATAGTAATTTTTTGAGATCTTGATACATCTTATCCGATCCAGGGTGGATAGAGTACCGTGACTTGTGCGCTTCATCGAAAATAACTTCCCTTAATTCACCAAATAGAGGAACCCAAATCCTTTTCTCAAAACATAATGTTCCTTCCTCGTTTGGCACCAATATCTTCTCCATCCCACGGAGATACTCCTTCTCAAGGTTCTCCTCCTTGAGAGCTTCTTTCTGCGCTGCACGAACGCGCGAGGAGAGATCGGTTTGGATTATCATTTCCATAGCCCTAACCCTTAGGGGCTTGATCCTTTCCTTACGACTTAAGGCATCGGCGACTACATTCGCCTTCCCTGGGTGATACTTGATCTCGCAGTCGTAATCGTTCAATAATTCAACCCATCGTCTTTGCCTCATATTCAACTCCTTCTGGTTGAATATATGCTGTAGGCTTTTGTGATCTGTGAAGATTGTGCACTTCGTACCATACAGGTAGTGTCTCCAGATCTTCAAAGCAAAAACCACTGCGCCTAGCTCCAGATCATGAGTGGTATAGTTCTTTTCGTGCACCTTCAGTTGGCGTGATGCGTAGGCGATAACCTTTTGACGTTGCATCAACACGCAACCCAATCCTTGACGCGATGCGTCGCAATATACCACAAAATCGTCGGTACCTTCCGGTAGAGCTAAGATTGGCGCGTTACAAAGCTTGTCCTTCAACACTTGAAACGCTTCATCCTGTTTGATTCCCCAATCAAACTTCTTATCTTTTTGCGTGAGGAGCGTCAAAGGTTGAGCGATTTTCGAGAAGTCCTCGATGAACCTTCGATAGTAGCCAGCCAAACCCAAGAATTGCCGAATCTCGGTTGGCGTTGTAGGCGTTTCCCAATCTTTGATCGCCTCGATCTTGGTTGGATCCACGTGGATTCCATCTCTATTCACCACGTGCCCAAGAAACTGCACTTCTCTTAGCCAAAACTCACACTTAGAGAACTTGGCGTACAGCTGTTCTTTCTTTAGCAGCTCCAGAATAGATCTAAGATGTTGCTCGTGCTCAGCCTTCGTCCTTGAGTAAATCAGGATGTCGTCGATGAATACGATCACGAACTTATCCAAGTACGGCTTACAAACTCGGTTCATCAAATCCATGAACACTGCAGGCGCGTTTGTCAAACCAAACGGCATAACGAGAAACTCGTAGTGTCCATAACGAGTTCTGAAAGCTGTCGTCGGGATACTCTCCTCCTGTATCCGAAGTTGATGGTATCCGGATCGAAGATCGATCTTTGAATAGAAGCTTGAACCTTGAAGCTGGTCGAACAGATCATCAATTCTTGGCAGGGGATACCTATTCTTGATCGTTAGCTTGTTCAACTCTCTGTAGTCGATGCACATGCGGAAACTTCCGTCCTTCTTCTTGACAAACAAAACTGGAGCTCCCCAAGGCGAGAAGCTTGGTCGGATAAAACCCTTGTCTAACAACTCTTGAAGTTGTGTCGACAATTCCTGCATCTCAGACGGAGCAAGTCTGTATGGTGCCTTAGCCACAGGCGCGGCGCCTGGTACTAAGTCGATGCGGAACTCCACTTGCCTTTGAGGTGGCAAGCCAGGCAAGTCTTCTGGAAAGACTTCTGGGTATTCCCTCACGACAGGGATGTCTTCGATCTTCGGCTCAGCAGCCTTCTTATCCACAATGTGTGCTAGAAAAGCAACACATCCTTTCCTCAAACACTTCCTTGCTTTCAGGCAACTAATCATCCTTAACGGCGTCTCACGCTTTTCTCCATGAACAACAATGGTCTCACCATCACCGGTCGGGATACGAATAACCTTTTCGTGACACACTATCTCAGCCTTGTTTCTCGTTAACCAATCCATCCCTACTACCACGTCGAAGCTTCCCAACTGGACTGGTAGTAGATCTAGAGTAAACTCGCGTTCTCCTAATTCAATCACACAGCCTCTGATCACATCATTGGCTTCTACCAACTTTCCATTAGCCAATTCGATTACGTAGGGAATGTCTAACTTATTAGCGGCTAGCCCAAGTATATTCTTAAATTCTAGTGATACGAAGCTATAGTCGGCACCAGTATCAAACAAAACAGATGCATAACGTTGATTTACAGGGAACGTACCAGTAACAACGTTGGGATCCTGGCGCGCTTCCTGTGCACCGATCTGGAACACCCTTCCACGGGCTTGGTTCAATCCTGGGCAATCCTTCTTGAAGTGCCCAACGTCACCGCAATGAAAACATCCTAATCTTTTTCCACTTCCTGCACCGCCCCCAACTGGCGGGTTGTTTTGATTGGCAGCTCCGGCTTGATTTGCATTGTAGCCTCGATTATTCCTTTGTGGGCGATTTCCCAAACCACCACGATTATCGTTTCTAATCATATTTCCTCCCTGGCCTCCTCGGCCTGTACTAGCCCAACATGATTCCTTTGAGTGGCCCGGTTTTCCACAAGTTTCACAAACTTTCACGTTACAATTGCCCGCATGGTGGCGTTGGCAGTTGTTGCATTTGGGCTGGGTGCCCTGGTACCCTTTCCCTTTCTTGGTACTACCAGCTGATTTTCCCTTCTTTACTGCCATACTGACGCCTTGTTTGAAGTTTGAAAACTTCCTTTTGTTATCTCCTGAGGACTCAACGTGAGTCTCTGTCTTCTTCGCCTTGACTTCATCAAACTTGTTTAAACGAATTGCCTCTTCAGTGAGAGCCACGCTCAAATCAATGGCTTCCGTAATAGTTGCCGGTCTGGCGGAGGTCACCATGCTAATGATTTGGGGAGCTAACCCCCAAATGAAGCGCTCAATTCGCTTGTATTCAGGTGTGACCATATAAGGAACCACTTGAGATAGGTCATGAAATCTCTGGACGTACTCTGCAACCTTCGGTCCATCCATCTTTAGGTGCCAAAATTCAGTCTCCAACCTTTGAATTTCTGCACGGGAACAATACTTCTTGCGCATAAGCTCTTTCAATTCGGCCCAAGTCAGGGCGTAGGCGGCAGCTTCGCCTAGTGTTTGCACTTGTAAGTTCCACCAAGATAGGGCTCTGTCTAGAAACAGCCCTGAGATGTAAGTGACCTGCTGGTCGAGCGCACATTTGCTCATGCGGATGGTGGAATCAGTCTTCTCTGCCCAGCGAACGAAAGCAACAGCACCACCTGTGCCGTCGAAGTTGATGGGCTTACAGTCCAAGAATTGTTTGTAGGTGCACCCTGCACATACATCATATCATAGGAACGACATTAGCACTTGCTAAAGGAATCCATTTATGCCATGGTATGTCTTAATGACTTAGGTTTACCATGTGGAGGATTTTGGTTGCCGTTGATGTTCGTGTTGCTTCCGCTGGGTCCTTCTTGCGAGGCAGCATACTGAGCAATGGCGGCAGCAATGACTTGCTGTAGTTCTTCAGGAGTAGTGGGCATCGGCTGCGGTTGACGTCTTGGTGCCATCTTCTAAAGATGCGTACGTCGATTAGGCCATAATAAACATACGTATATAGTAATAGTAATAGCATATAACATCTCATGTTATCAATATATCACACACAACATCCCATGTCCCAACATCCCATGTCACAAATATCATCTACACAACATCCCATGTCACAAAACATAAATAAGCAATCAAGTGAAACAGATATGGTGAGAATACGGCGATTGTTATATATATCGAGACCATAAAGTGTAGCAAGTGTGTCAGCACGTCACTGTATCATACAATCATAAATCAAATAGGGGCTACATCACCCCTGTCAAAACAACATCACATCAGTGTCACATACAACCAGTACAACAACAAATATCAGCAAAAATCTGTATCGTCAGATGGTCTTCAAAAATCTGTGCAGTCACAATCGCGGTCGTCTCACCATCGCCTACCTCTACAGTACCAATGAGCCCTATGCGGATGGGGGTGGGGGAGGGGGAAAGTGAGCAAAAAGTAAGCGACGTAAGTGGTACCAGTCCTCCTCCATCGCCTGCTGAGTACGGATCATGGACGCAACCTGCTGCTCCAAGGTCGAAAGTCGGGCAGCAATGTCAGGAGGAAATGATCGAAAAGGCTGAAATGAAGATGTCTGACCAAGATATGGACCAAAAGACAACTGAGCTCTCTCGAGCTCCTGGAGTCGCTGTGAATGAGACTCGTGCTGGTGTACAAACGACATCAAAAGATCCTCAATAGTATGGCCCAAATGAAATGGGTGGTATGGATCTGTGGGTGAGGAAGATGACCAAAGTAATGGCGTGCTGGTAAGATCGATAGGTGCAACAGAAGATGGGATAGATGCTATCTGAGGCATGAATGGCATGGTCGTCGGTACATGACCGAAAGGGTGGGCTGAAGAGCCCTCTCCAGGCCCCGCTGGAGGAATAAACGGTGGGATCTGAAAAGAGAACTCAGTATGATGTGTGCCAGTGTGATGTGGGGGAAACGGTGGAACATCCTCGTCCGCCGGTATCCACCCATGCTGTGCCTCCTCATCTGGAGGATCCATGTGCTCAGCAAAGAGAGCGTGCTCGGGCTCGATGGGTAAAGGATCGATAGGAGCAATAACGGGGTCAACAGGTGCAATAACAGGATCGACAGGATCAATAACAGGGTCAGCAGGTATGTCACCTACGGGTAAAGGAACAATGGGATCAGCAGCAACATGATCGCCCTCGATCACAGGAACACCTACAGGGGGATCAACATCAACAGGCTCAAGAGGAAAATTAGCATGAACAGGGTCATGCTCAGGTAAAGGATCAAAAGCAGCTGCCTGCTCTGGGGCTACGGCAGGCTCAGGGTCGTCGAACGCCATATCAAAGTCAAAGTCTGGATCAATGGGATCGATAGGATCATCAGGGTCCTCTATATGCTCATCCATAGGAATATACTCGATATCATGGTCAGGATCAAATCCTGAAGGGAAAACAGGGTCAGAATCCTCGATCTCGTCATGCTCAAACGCGTAGCTCGGAATGGGGGCAGCTGAAGACGCCTGATCAGGGTCTGAGTCGTGAATAAACTGCTGCGCGCTCGCCCCACGAGATGATACAGATGCCACAGACTCTAAAGAGTCCGGGACTGGTGAGTGAATGGGCGAGTCTCCAGCTGGAACGTCAGCTATCATCAAGAGATCGCCAGCAGGTAGAGGAGCTACGTCAGGATCCTCGTCCTCAAATGGCTCGTCCTCATAAAGCTCGATGTCGCCGTCGGCATCGGCGTCTGGCATAAGCTCATAAGCAGGGTAAGCAGCAAGAGGAATCGGTGCCGGAATCGCAACAATAGGGAGGTACTCAGCAGGGTCGCCATCAATGGGCTCATAGGCATCCTCGGGTAAGGCGAAGGGTAAGGGGTCATCAGCGTGCTCATCGGCGCCGTCAGGTAACGCGAACGGCTGGAAGTCGTCGTCGTCGGTGCTAGTATAGTCTGAGGTGTGCACCTCATGCTCCGAAGACATAACATCGTCTGACACTAACGGTAGGGGTCCAGTGGTACCTGATCCACCTGTAGCTGGTGAATCCATGGGTCTGTAACATAACACAGAATAAGCACAAAATCAGTGAATCAAATAGTCACATAAGTTACCAGATAATAATCACATAATCCACCTAGTCCCACTAGCCTCCCAGCCTCTCAGACTGTCCTTCCTAGTCTCACTAGCCAACATTCCTAGTCCCACTAGCCAACACTCCTAGTCCCACTAGCCAACACTCCTAGTCCCACTAGCCAACACTCCTAGTCCCACTAGCCAACACTCCTAGTCCCACTAGCCAACACTCCTAGTCCCACTAGCCTGATCCTCAGCCTCCCAGACTGAGCCTAAAATAATGAATAATATGTGCTCAACATTTGTTTGTAAAAAAGTTTGTGGATCTGGACTTAAGTGGTATGCAGAAAAATGTTTTCGTGAGAGCCCTAGTGATCATAGTCTAGACTCAAGAAAGAATCCTAGTTCGCTATGATCAGAGCTCTGATACCAAGCTGTCACACCCTGGCTTTGCGGAAGCGTGGTTAATTTGTGTGACTTCTTAATACCATAGCTTAATCATAACAAAGCTATATGAATTTAAAAACCATGCAAGTCATCCATTAAGTTTTTGAAAACATAATACAATACCATTGTTTTTAACATGCAACCATAACCTTGTTCAGAAACATAACAACTTATAACAAAACATAAACGTGATTTAGGGATTGTGTCTTGTCCAGGTAAGAGACACAACCCTAAACCCTGATGACTTCATGACCAGTGCAGCGGAAAACGTTCCATACCGTGCCAGATCCGTTTAATTTCCTGAAATACATGTGAGTTGAAAAATCAACAATAATGTTGAGCGAGTTCATGCGTAAGTGAGTATGTAAAACCTTTGTGAGTATAAAAATAGTTGTGGTATGTAGCAGTGTAAGAGGACTTGTGATCACCAATGGTTTGCAAGGCCACTGACATATGTGAAGTGCAAATACGGAGACTCAAACCTAGCAGATTTATGCCACGGCAAAGTATGTGGACAAAGTCACCCCACGGTCCGTTTCTAGTTTGGCCGGGGGCTGGGCTCGCTACACCCAGATAGATCTACCGCTCCTGTCCCTCGGTCCCTCCATGAGGACTAATGGCCCCATGTTGTTCCTATCCACTCACATGATCGTATAACACCTCCTTACGTTAAACATACCGTTGTAAAGTACTCGTAAATCATAGTAACATGTATTTCACCCCCGCAGTTAAGTAAACTGAAAACAGTTAGAAAAAAAGGGGGACATGAACTCACAGTGAATGCGTATCTCTACCAAGTAATCCGAATATCCGAAGCTGTGCAACGACCTACAGGTGCTAATTCTATTAGACGGATGGCCGTGCCTTAGCTTTATAATTTATATTTTTAGGGGACGGTTAGACAACCGTTTCGTGTACATACTTGGTATTTTACTTTCCTTCCCAAGGATGGGGGATTTAAATACATGTGTATTTATACTATCTCATTAAGTCCCACTTAATATATTTTTATTTCTTATTCCAAAATATAATTATTTTTCTCAAAAATAATATATTTTCACTTTACATAATACTTTCCAAAATAATATGTTGACAACATACGTGTCGGTGAATATTTCCGCGTAATGCGTAAGTTACGTTTTAATGATTAGGTGGTAATAGAAATTACCGTTGTAACTTTTATGCTTGCCGTATAAGCGTTGGTATTATTTTGGGTTTGACAAGTTAGTAAATATTATTTTTACTCTAAAAATAATATTCATACATTTTCACAAAATAATCATAAACAGTGTTGTGACAAAATATATTTACCGAATATATATTTATCACGTTTAGTTTTGTGAAAATCCCACCTCCGATTATTTATAAATAAAGTCATGGCGAAATATATTTGAAAACATGTCAAAGTAGTCTAACACTTGTAAATAATTCTAAGTGTTGGATTTTTAGAAAATTTCGCCAGAGTTTCCCCTGTAACTGGAGGTGGCCACGCTTTCAAGCGTATCATTTTCTTTTACAAAATCATTTCAACAATTCTTCAAGTCAACCAAATCAATTTCCAATACTTCAAACTAGTCGATAAGTATGTAAAATCGCAATATTACATGAACTTGTAGTTTTTCTAAAAACTATTACGTAGATCTCGTTGTTTTTTTTTTTTAGTGGATCTAGGTATAAGATAGTTTAGTCTTGCAAAAACCCCGTTTTTGGAACAAATCACACTTTACAACTTCCGACAATTTTTATAAAAATTGTTATTTCGTCGGATCTTTCGTTTCACAAGTGTTTATACACTTGTAGACTATAAAAATCACATTTGTTAACATGTTAAACAACTTTTATAAAACATGATTTTCTCGACACCCGGTCCTACGAATATACCACTTGTACATACGTAGATCGGCTCGTTTTAAATACTATTTTTCACGTTAAAACATTTTTACACAAGTTCATGTTTCCCGTGTGGTGGAGTTTCACCTTTTAACCCTCGTACAAAAGAAACAAGTGTATGTCAAGATACGTGATCTTAACAAAGTCGGGTTAAACGATGATGAGAGCCACCACATCATAGATCGGGCCATAAAAACCAACATATTCAAATACTACGACATTTACACGCGTTATGTTCTTTTATCCAACGATTTTCACTTTTTAGTAGACTTTAAAGATTCATGAAGCGGGTTACCGACATTTAACCGATAAAAATCCTTTTAACCACTTTAAACATGACTAATAACGAGTTTTAAACAATATACCTCTAGCTCGAGGCTAGGGAAGAAACTAGTCGAATACGGCGTGGATAAAAGCAAACGGTAGAGGTCCTTGGCGTTCCGTTTGTTCCAAGCTTCGTTGTACGTGATCCCCGACACTTGTATGGACTTGGAATGGGTGAATCAAGAACCGAAAAATGGTTGGGTGTGGGTGTGTGGTTCGGCCGAGAGGGAGCAAGGGGGAGGGAGAGAGAGAGTTTTGTGAAGTGTGTGTGTTTGTGTGTGTGAGATGTGAGGGTATTTATAGAGAATGTCGTCTCGGTCTTCGCGAAATCTAATTAAATATTCAAAGGTGTACTCTCCCCGGGTCCCACTAGTTGGCCGATTTCATTAGAATGTAATGGTATCCGGTTCGTTTCCAATCGTTCAGTTACGGTTCAGTTTGGTTAAGTGCGTTAAGTGAGAGGTCTAACCCCGTTAGTTGTTTAATGCATTAGAAAGCGGGTGTTAGGGTAATCGGGGACCCTAACTGGCTCAGAAAAATACCAATATTAATTTTGGCAATATTTTTATGTTCCGGGTATTGTCCGGTTGTTCGGTCGGATAGTAATCCGTTAAAGTGCTTAAGATATCCTTTAAGCGTCGTAAGTAATATTTTTAGCGACACAATTTATTCAGCAAAGTGTCGGGAATAATTCCTTGTATTTTGGCACTTTATTTATTAGCTAGAAGCTAGTGTGTAAATAAAAGTGCTGTGTCCCGTGCTTAAAGTACGTTTTAGGCACATCCAATCTCTGTATCTTATTCCTAGAGACGTAATCATACAACCCTTGTATCCTTACACACACTATGGTGTAGTAAAATAATTTTGGCTCATTCAGGCCTTTAGAGGCAGTGTCTGCCTGATGCTGGCTATATCAGCATGTTCACTGTGTATCCGTTTAGTGCTACTGTGCTTTTTGTGCATCAAGTTTGTCACTAGAGTTCAGTAAATAAATAATGTAGTGACAGGAAAAATCAAAGTATGATGCAGACATGTACATGTATCAACAACCAAGTAGCAGTTTATCAGAAATCTCAGTTAAGCACAGTAATTAGGCAACAGTTAATAGCAAATTAAGTCGTACGGATACCTGGTTTTGTGAGGGTTGTCACAGCAGCTCCCGTTGCAAGAACACCTTATAGGTTGGCACCAATAGAGATGAAGGAATTGAGGACGCAGCTAGATGAGTTGCTAGCGAAGGGTTTCATTGGGCCTAGTTCGTCCCCATGGGGAGCACCAATCCTATTTGTCAAGAAGAAGGATGGATCGATGCGTTTGTGCATCGATTACCGCAAGCTTAACAAAGTTACTATCAAGAATAGGTATCCATTGCCCAGGATTGACGATCTGTTCGATCAATTGCAAGGGGCAAGTTACTTATCTAAGATTGATTTGAGGTCAGGCTACCATCAATTGAAGGTTAAAGATGAAGACGTGCACAAGACTGCGTTTAGAACTCGCTATGGTCATTATGAGTTCTTAGTGATGCCATTTGGGCTCACTAATGCACCTGCCGCATTCATGGGTCTCATGAATCGCGTCTGCAAGCCCTATCTGGATAAATTTGTCATTGTTTTCATCGATGACATCCTCATCTACTCAAAGAGTCAAGCTGACCATGAGAAGCATCTCCGTTGTATTTTGAAACTGCTTCAACAGGAAAAGCTCTATGCCAAATTTTCAAAGTGTGAATTTTGGCTTCGCGAAGTCCAATTCCTTGGACATGTTGTGAGTGAGCGTGGTATCTAAGTGGATCCCGCAAAGATAGAAGCTATTATGAACTGGCAAGAGCCGAAGACGCCTACAGAAATTCGCAGCTTCCTGGGTTTAGCTGGATACTATAGGCGATTTATTGAAAATTTTCAAGGATTGCTGCGCCCTTAACTTCGTTAACACGTAAGAATATTAAGTTTGATTGGGGCCCTAAGCAGCAAGAATCCTTTGACATTCTTAAGCAAAGGTTGAGTAATGCACCTGTATTGACATTGCCAGATGGAATTGATGAGTTTGTAGTATATTGTGATGCATCACACACCGGGATGGGATGTGTGCTTATGCAGAAAGGCAAAGTCATTGCCTATGCTTCACGTCAGTTAAAGGTGCATGAGAAGAACTACACCACCCATGACTTGGAGCTGGGTGCCGTTGTATTCGCACTAAAGCTGTGGAGGCACTACTTGTATGGAACTAAGTGCGTGATCTATTCTGATCACAAGAGCCTTCAACATTTGTTTAATCAGAAGGACTTGAATATGAGGCAGCAACATTGGATGGAAACTTTAAACGATTATGATTGTGAAATAAGATACCATCCAGGCAAGGCAAATGTGGTTGCTGATGCCTTAAGCAGAAAGGAAAGGGTAAAGCCAGTAAGAATCAATGCCAAGAGCATTGAGATCAAGAATAGTTTGAATGAAAGGTTGTTAGCTGCGCAGAAGGAGGTTGTTTTAGAAGCTAACTATCCTGAGGAAAAGCTAGGAGTAACTGAAGAGCAGTTATCCTATGGTAAGGACGGAATTCTAAGTTTAAATGGACGAATATGGGTTCCTGTTTATGGAGGACTTCGGGATGTTATTCTCCAGGAAGCCCACAGTTCCAGATATTCCGTTCATCCTGGAGCTGATAAGATGTACCAGGATTTAAAGGCAAATTATTGGTGGACAGGCTTGAAGAAGTCTATAGCTGCCTATGTGGCTAAATGCTTGACATGCGCTCAAGTTAAAGCTGAACATCAAAAGCCGTCAGGATTGCTACAACAGCCTGAAATTCCCACTTGGAAATGGGAAATGGTGACGATGGATTTCATCACCAAGTTGCCAAAGACTAAGAAAGGAAATGATACTATTTGGGTGATAGTAGATAGACTGACTAAGTCAGCGCATTTCCTACCTATTAAGGAAACTTACAGTTCTGACATGTTAGCCCAGTTGTATGTTGATAAGATTGTATCTCTGCATGGAGTACCAATGGCTATTATCTCTGACAGAGATACCAGATATACGTCACACTTTTGGAAAAGTTTCCAACAGTCTTTGGGCACGCGTTTAAATTTCAATACGGCTTACCATCCTCAGACGGACGGGCAGAGTGAGCGTACCATTCAGACTTTGGAAGACATGCTATGTGCATGTGTAATTGATTTAGCTGGTAGCTGGGATAAGCACCTACCATTGTTCGAGTTCTCCTACAACAATAGCTACCATACCAGCATTCAGGCTGCACCTTTTGAGGCACTATATGGTAGAAAATGCAGAACGCCTATTTGTTGGGCAGAAGTAGGAGAAACTCAATTATCAGGACCTGAAATAGTCTTCGAAATGACGGACAAGATTGTCCAGATTCGTGATCGCCTGAAAGCTGCCAGGGATAGGCAGAAAAGTTATGCTGATAAAAGGCGAAAACCTCTGAAGTTTGAGGTTGGAGATAAGGTTCTGCTTAAGGTACCACCCTGGAAAGGAGTGATGCGATTTGGTAAGAAAGGTAAGTTAAGCCCGAGATATATAGGACCATTCGAGATCATCGAATGTGTAGGAACAGTGGCTTATAAGTTAAACTTACCTGAAGAGCTCAGTGGTATTCACAATGTGTTCCACGTCTGCAATCTGAAGAAATGTCTAGCTGATGAATCGCTAGTCATACCACACATAGATGTGCATATAGATGAGAGCTTGAAATTTGTGGAAAAACCTGTATCGATTGAGGATCGGTAGGTAAAGAAGCTTCGAAGGAAGTATGTGCCTATTGTAAAGGTCAAATGGGATGCCCGTAGAGGTCCCGAATACACGTGGGAGTTAGAATCCACAATGAAAGAAAAGTACCCTCATTTATTTCAGTAAATCTCGAGGGCGAGATTTCTTTTAAGGGGGTGAGGATGTAACACCTCGAAAATTCATGTCCAATATTATATCGACACGTGTCATGGACTTAAAACGTGTAAAGGAATGATTTAAAAGGACTAAAGTTGACAAACAAGGAATCTATGTGTGTAAAAGGATTCAAAGTGTCAACAATGAATAAATATATCTTTCAATAACCCTACATGATGTTTATACCCTTAAACGAATAAATCATGGATCATACGAAGCTAATTATGAAAGAAAGTGAGGAATTACAAACTACATGGGCTAAATGTGTCAACATGTTTAAAGTATACCTCTGAGTTATCTTTTTAGCGAACCCGAAGCTTTGTAATGATTAATTATACTCACAAGAATGTGTGATAAAAATTTCACAAGGTTTCGATTAAGTATGAGAAAGTTATGACAATATTCGTATACGGGGGGTTAAAAGCGTCAACGTTGAAATTTAAGACTTTTCGGTGAACGTATGAATAACCGGGGACTAAATAAAGTTGGTTTATAACTTGGAGTTCTTAAAAGTCAAGTTTGGGGGTTTAAAGTGCAAGAAATGAGCTTAAAATCAAGTTTGGAAGGACCAGGGACCAAATGTGCAATATTTGAAACTTTATAACCGGATCAGACCCTCGCACGGGGCGTGTAAGATCCCTATGGATCCTTATGCGGGCCGCCAGAGTCCCCCAGTATCAGATTTTCATCACAGCTGCCAGTTCAGTCCATTTAACCAACTTATGAAGGTTGTTTTCAATACCTGGAGCTTGTTTGATGGTTTTAAAAGGTCTAGGGACACTTGTAATCATCTGGATTCATTCATAGACTTGTTTGGCATGATCAAATTGAATTTAGAAACCTATATAAAGGCCATAAGTTGGGTTTTTCATTTGAAACTTCACAACTCACTTCTTGGAGGTTCCTAGAGCTCAAGCACCTTTCCTAGTGATCATTAGTCGTGCTTAGGACTATTGTAAGTATACTTAACCTCCTTTAATTCAGTTTTGCTAAGTTTATTAGCGTTTAATCAAAGCGTCGTTATTAAGGTTTGACTTCGTCATTAATCTTAATTGCTCCAGTCAAATTTCATTTTGAAAGTACCTATGAGTTGGTAATTATGTGGGCATTAAACCTTTAAAAGGTCACCCTCTGATTCCCACTCTAATTGGGTCAATTATCGAGTCAAACTTGATTACAAAAAGTCAACAGAAAGCTAATTTTCAAATAAATGCATAATTAGTAATGTAGAAGCTATGCAACCTATTTTGACATTAATATAACTTGGTAATTAATGTAAGAACACGTCTAAACATGTTCAACTCGACAATTTTTAGTTTAAGCTTGGTTCGGGACCGAAAGTCGCATAGTTTGACTTATGCTTTGACTTTCAGTTCTGACCCGTTTGAGCATGATTTAGGAATGCCTTAGAGCTTTGATAGGACCAAGTTACCTATAAGTATAACCCTCTGAGATTATACAACTTGGTTCATTAGTTATCCGATTCATATGCATGATTCTGTTAAATGCTTAAATGTTGACTATTATGCCCTTATCACTCTAAAATGTGATTTTTGATAAAGTGAAAGAATAGAAACCTTCATTACTGATTTATAGACTTGTCCCTAAAATTTGACATCAGTTTGAGGTTTAGAATAAGAGTTATGCTCATTAGCGTAATTAGAAAGCTTTTTAGTAATTAAACCGAATAATTAGCATATAGCCTATCTAAACCTAATTTTTGATACCAAACTTATTACCCACTGATGTAATATAATATTTCGGGATTTTTGAAGATTTTTATTTATTTTTAGGATGAGCATAACATAGAGTTCTAAGCTTATTTCGGTAATTGCCGGTTTTGCCCCTTTTGGGCTATAAAATGAGTTTTACAAATCCTTTTGACCCCAAACCTTTTTCTACTGATCTAATATGATAAAAAAAGTATTTTGAGCCTTCTGGAATAATAAAGATATCAACTTTCCTTTGAAAACCCGAAAATGGCTCCAAATCGCCTTTTTAAGCGTTTTTAATGCGTAGTATGTATTAAAACCATTTTATAATTATAAGGTTTGATGCTTACTGATATTTTTAGTAAATATTTACACTCTAACAGTAAGCAAAGGTCTTAAGCTCAGATTTCCGATTTCGACCTTTTAGGCTTATGTGAAATTACCAAAATGCCCTTAAGATGCATAGTTTGGTTATAAAGGATAAATTTCACATATAAGTTATACCCTACTGATATCACTTAGTAGATTAAGTATTTCTACTGATTACATCAGACCCGAAACTTAGAATTATATTTAAACTCTTTTTTAACCTTTTAAATGACTAAAATGCCCTTACGAGGCGTAATTTGAATTTAAATTCATTTGGGGCATAATAGAAGATATCCTACTGATGTCACAACATATTTAAGGCATATTAACTTATGGAACATGTTGATGACTCGTATGGTTACCCGTTACGCATGTTTCGCGTTCGGATCGGCCTATGTAACTAGTTTGCATATATTAGCCGAAACGGGTCAAACCATATCATTTTTGTCTCAAAATCCAGAATGTGATTAAGTTACCCATATTAAACAAGTATTCAAGCTTGTCGAGTCAAAACCACATTCTAAACCGGTCTTCGCTTTATCATGCGTTTGAACCGTGTCTTCCTTTTGAAAACTAACCGGTCTAAGTCTAAGCTTAATTAAAGACCCGTTAGGATTCTAATAGGTTATTAAAAACCTTCATTCCAGATTAGGAGCCCAGTAAAAGCTATGTGCACTTGCTGTATTTGATTTATACTTTGCTCAGGTAAATACTCTTAACTTATTTTCCCTATACGGGCTTGGGATACGGTACTATAAAAGTACCGCTTGGTTGGGTGTGTGTAGTCATTTAAATCAAACTGTGATTAATGTATTTGCATGACCCGTTTGATATGTATTATTTGGTGTTTGGCCTTTGGGGGTTAAATGACCATGTCCCGGATATCCTTGGCATCATTCGAAGAAATGGCCACGACCTAAGCACGGGGTGTAGGCGTACACCTGACAGATGCATTATGTAAAAACTGGTATCCCACTTTAAGGAATCGACCTTATGGGCATTATACCTGTGGCGTGTCAGTTAACTTAAGTCAGGCCTTACAACCGGCCCTAATGGACGACAAATGAGTAAAATTGTATACAAGATTATTTTGAATAATTGTCCCAAGTTATAAAATATTTTTGCCGAAGTGCATTCAAATTAATTTTCAAACTCTTTTCAAAATGAGTCAGTTAAGTTGTATTTACCAGTGTAAACTGACGTATTTTCCCAAAAGGCTAAGTGCAGGTACTAAACGAAATAGGCTGGCTACTCCAGGCATCATTACTCAAGTCTCGCAAGCTTTAGATGTCAAAGTCTGTTGAACAGTTTTCTTTTTTATTTGATCCGCCTGTGGATCTGTTTCGACTGTTTTGTGATACTTAAACATTACAATTTATTCAGTTGAAATAAATCTATATCTTTTTGCTTCCGCTGTGCATTTATATTTTGTATTGTTTGACTATGACGATATCAACTACGTCACGGAACCCCCACCGGGCCCATCGGTGACACGTGGAAAATAGGGGTGTGACACCTTGTAATAATAATCCATAGGCGGATCATTAAATATGAAAGAAGTTTATCGGACTAATGGCTTATGCGAAGGAGTTGCAAATTCCTCGTCTAATAAATCCGAGCAGCTTCCAGCTTATTTACGTATTTGTACACGTCACTTAGTCTTTTGAAAATACGTCAGTTTTCACTAGTAAATACAATCAACCGACACATTTTGAAAGTATTTTCTATAATTGATTTAGGTGCACAAGGCACGAAAAATCTTTTATACTTGGGACAGTCTATATCTCATGTTATCAATTTTACATAATGTGCTCTACATACGGGGAACGATACTATGCCGGTTCACGATTAACCGACACACCACTTATTCCCTTATTGGGAAACCCATATTGGGTATAAAAATATTTAATAAACCATATTGCCTTTGTCGGGTGTAGGCCTACACCCCGTGCTTAGGTCGTGGCCATTTGCAATTAATGAGTCAAGGATATCCAGGACACGGTGGCATTAACCCCCAATGTTTCAGTCAAGCAATACGAATTAAAACGGGTTATAAATAACCAATTAGATTGCTAACGGGTCTTAATTAAGTCATAAACTTAGACCGGCTAGTTTTAGGTATTAAAATGGTACGATACTCTAGATTAAGCGATGACCGGAATAGAATGTAATTTAGACCCAACAAGTATGAAGACTTGTATAATATGGGTAAACTAAATACATTCTGGATTTTGAAATAAAAATGATAAGGTTAAACCCGTTTCGGTAAACTTATGTAAACTAGTTACATAAGTCTAACCGTACGCGTATGAGCGATCACGAGTAAGCGGATGAGACATATACAAGTTCCACAAGTCATTATGCTTAAAACATGTTATAATATCAGTAGGATACTAACATGTATGTCCATTAAGGTTTTAAACCCGAATTAAGCCTCATAAGGGCGTTCTGGTCATTTTCTGACTTATAAAAGGAGATTGCAAGTGAACAGATGTTATGGTCATAAACATTCTGGAAAAATATTTGATTTATGATATAATATCAGTAGGATATCAAATATATGTGTGGTTTATGCTTTAAAACCAAACTATACACCGTAGGGGTATTTTGGTCCTTTCACATATAGTTTTAAGGACTTATTTGGGATTCTGAGTTCGTGACTTATACCTACTGTAAAAATATTTAAAATGATTTATAAAATCAGTAGGTAACAAGTCTTGGGTGATAAGTATGGTTTAAACCCACATTTTGCGCCTCATTGGCGTAAAAGTCGTTAAATGAGGATATCAACGATGTTTTAGTAAATCTGATGTTATGACCAGCTTTGAATAGGTAAAATATGTTAATTGTCATAACATATCTGTAGGTAAAAGGTTTGACATGATTATTATGCTTAAAAACTAATTTAAGTGTCTTTGGGGGTATTATCGTCATTTAATAATACTTATCAAAGACTAGTGCATAAACTCAGGATATAGTCTAACTTGACATCCCAAATAATCCTAATTATGATATCATATTAGTGGGCAACAAGTTTTACCAACCAAGTATGCTTGAAATCATTCTAGATGTAAAAGGGCATTTTCGTCCTTTTAAAAGCATAATTTACGACCATTTAAGCAAACTCGGTTTATGACCAGATTTATAACATCAAAATATGCTAAACATGTTAACATATCAGAATGCAATTTATTTGCATGCTCATGTATGCTTAAAACCTTATTTTTAGCGAAAAGGGTAACTTGGTTAACTTTAAGCATAATAACGGAACTTGCAATATAATCTCAGATTACTATATGACATGTAATATAACCTTAGGGAGTTATACTACATCATATTACGATCCTAACGGAAACTTAAATCAGTAGCAAACTAGTTCTAATTCGGTTCATAAATGAAAGTCAAAACAGAAGTCAAACTTCGCGACTTTCGGTTGCGAACCGACCCGAAAACTGGAATTGACGAGCCGAACATGTTTACACATGTTCTAATAACTATTTCCGAGTTGTTTAAGTGATAAAACATACTTTAGAACACTTTTAAACTCAAATCGCAATTATTTTAAAAACTGACCCGTTGACTTTTTAAAACAATATTATGTTGACTCGTCAATTGACCAAGCAAACGTGATTGTTAGGAGGTGCCCTTTTGAGGGATTAACACCTACCTAATTACGATCACGTAGCCATGTTCGCTACGAACTATGGCTTGACCGTTTACGGTCTAACTAAAAGTCAAAGCGTTTATCGTAAACGCTTGACTTTTCGGCTTTAAAAGCCAAATAAAAGAACTAGTCACGAAAGGATCACTCACAAGTGGTCCTAGGGACTGAAGAGAACTCAGAGGGTTCTCCAAATATGCTCAGGAACTCCCATAAGAGAAGATAGGAAGATTTGAATGAAGAGGTGCAAGGAATGAAGCAACTTAAGACCCCTATTTATACTTGAACATCCCACCCTTAGATCATGCCATGTGTTAGAGGGTTCCTAAGATCATCCCATGTGTCTAACCAGGTGTTAAAAACCAGCAATGATCCATTGTTTTCGAGTTTGTGAGTGAAGGAGTGGTATGTGTGGGCTGCAAGAAAAAACCTGCAGTTGTACATCATGTTCTGTGAATTTTACGTCGTTGTGTCGCGTGACCGAAATGGAGGGGAGGTGTCGCGCAACGCGAGCACCTTGTTTCCAGCATATCAAGTTTTTAAACTTGACATAATTGGCCCCTTGACCTTATAACTTGAAATAACTTTCATGATTCGCACATTTGGCCCTCCAAGTTAAGTTGTAGGTGTTCTTGGAAGTATAACAAACACCGTTAAGCTTCGGGTTTCGTTAAAAGGTCACTCAGAGGTATAATTTAAACATGCCGACACTTTAAACCCCTTTAACGCGTAAACTTGTGCATTTTATCGTTTAACGGCATCGAAGCCTTACACGGCCAATATTAGGCATTCCCAAGAGTATGATCAATATCATAACGCTCCGGGTTTGTTAAAAGGTCACTTAGAGGTAAGAATTAACATGTTGATGCTTTTAACCCTTCGTCGCGCAAACTTTCAAACAATTACGCAAACTTTCAAACGATTATGCAAACGGCTCCTCTCGTCCAACAAGTGGATTATTTGAGAATACGGACACCGTATAAGGTCACTCAGAGGCTTAGTTTAAGCATGTTGACACTTTTAGTCCCTCCACATTCATAGTTTTCAATTTTGACAAAATTAGTCCCTCATCGTCAACGTTTGACTTTATTAGGGTTTAGTACACGTGTCAACACATCATTAGACACAATTTTACGAGGTGTTACACAAGTGTCACAGACAGATTTTGAACAAGGTGTAGCTTTTCAAATAAATAGTCTTACAAGTAAAACTTTTACCAGACTTATGGATAAAGAGTCAAAAGTTTCAAAAACAGAAACAAAGGGGGATGAGCCTGTTTTAGATGCGTTCACATCTGTTGCTCAAACCTCTGTTGTTGAGCCAACTGCTCCTGGTGATCATGACACACAACCGGTGTTGTGAAACACACACCAGCAAAACGCAAAAAGAAACCTGCCACGTCCAAAAAGCCCACCAAAACCAAACAAAATAAAAAGGTTCCTCTGGAAGATGAGATCCCAGAGGTTAATCTAGTGACAACACAAATGTCACTTGAAACCACTGCTGCTACTTCCTCACAGTTGTTGGAAAGATCTCAACCCATCCAAAAGGATCATGTTGTAAGCACAGGGACATCACAACATGAAGTAGACCTTTCATATGAAAGTATGTTTAAAAGCCCCTCTCCCAGGGCAATCTCGCTTTCTACACCACAACCCTCTTCTCAAGTTCCATCAACAATATTACCTCTGTTTGAAGCAATTGACATTCAGAAACAAAAGAGTTCCTCTCATCCACAGATTATTGAGAGTAGAGCCCAACAAATGACTGTGTCTGAACCAATTCAATCTGCTATCCTACAAACAGTTAAGGAGGTTATCCCCGCTGAGTTTTACGAAACTCTTGGTGATACTTCAAGTGGAGCAGCCACTACAACTGTTGAACCCATTGGTGATCAGTTGGACAGTGGTTACATCATTAAGACTCCCTTGAAGGCAACCACTGATGAGGTTACAACTGTAATCTCTGCTTCAGTGGGAAGTCCCCAGAACCAAGAAAAAGGGGCATCTGTTTCTGATGATACGGAGTCTTCTCCTATTATCAAAACAAATACAACCACTATAGGTGGGAATTTAGATAATTCTATTAAAGTAGGTGATGAATGAAGTTATAAGGATTTGACGGTTAGAGTGTCTACCATTGAAACAGATGTTGCTGAAATGAAAGAATTGATGAAGCAGATGATAGAGCTTTTTAAAAGTCAACCTACCACACAGCAAATTGCCAATGAGCTTTGGAATTCTATGCAACCCATCCTTCAAGCTTAGAGGAATTTGGCTGAAAGTAACCACAATTTCAGTTTGGAATTTATCAGAAATATGGTTGATGCTAGGTATAAAGGCACACAAGCAGACGTTATGAACATTAAGGAACATCTGTTGAAACTTACTGGCTCCACCCCTACATCAATCTTTGAGAAAGATGATGATGATGATGCCAAAAAAGGGGAGAAAGATTCACTAAGAAAGTTGCCACCAGATTCAAAAGCTAATCCTACAGAAATTGTATCCTCTGCTGAACCTAAATCCGAACCTTCTCCTAAAAAACCACCACAAAAGAAGGAGAAAATAGCTTCAACACCATCATCACCCATTCAGTCAATAGATGCTGATATAACAAAAGTATCAGCAGATGTTAGCCAAACAACTGCTGAGACACCAGTTGTTTCAGTAGACGTTTGTCAAACATCTGCCAAGCTCATTTTCACCACACCAACAACATTACAAGCACATCCAACATCTGAGAGACTTCCCACACATTCACCTTCACTACCAAAATGTGCTCCTTTACCAAAAAACCTAAATCCAAATCTTCTCCAGAAAAATCACCACAAAAAGGGAGAAAATAGCTTCACCAGCATCATCACCAATTCACCTAATAGACGCTGATACAACAAAAGTATCAGCAGATGTTAACCAAACAGCTGCTGAGACACCAGTTGTTTCAGCAGAAGTTTGTCAAACAACTGCCATGATCATTTTCACTACACCAACCACAATCCAACCACCTCCAACGTCATAAAGATTTCCCATACATTCATCGTCAATACCAAAACGTTCTCCTTCACCAGAAATCATGTCCACACGTAAGAGAAAAACTCATATTGTGTTAGAAGATGATGAGGAGATTAAATCAGCAGTCCCTGTATCATCTGTCTCCATTCAAAACAGTCCATCCACATCATTTCCACCCAGAGAACCTACTTCATCTCTTCCGATTACTACACTACCATCAGTCATTCTTCTGGAAGCTCAATATCCTCTGGAGTTAGTCATTGTTAAAGGTGAAATTGAATCACTCTTCAGAATAGAGGATCCATCTAAAAGATCCTTCCCATCTCTTTATGGCTATAAGAAGCCTCAAAACTTAGATGAGTATCTGAAATTAAAAGTACCACAAGCTGAGGTTATAGCAAGAGAGAATAGTATAGGGATGGATGACAGGGAATACCAGAGGTTCTTATCATTTCAGCTTAGCAAAGTCATAAAACTTGAAGACTATGCTAGGGACCTGAGTAAATCCATGTCTGAGAGGCCAGTAATTTCTGAACTTCAGATGCAACTGAGGGATGATTATGTTGGACACATTATGAAGTACAAACCATATAATGCAACCAAAGATCAATTCAAAGACTGGTCAGCAGATGCTCTTAGAGAAGAGATCGACAGAATCACAAAAATGCGCAATGATCCTCTGGTAAAGCCAACTCCACCTAATTGGAAGAAAGTCAAAACAGTGGATTCAGATGAGGCATTGAAGTTTAAAAGAATGAGAGCAGAGCTTGTGGCTGCTGGTTATGGCCTAGCTAGATCCATTGCCAGATGGTCTAAACTGAAGATAGTTGAGACCTACAAAAAGCTGGAAGAACTTAGAGCTTAAGATCCAAATGTTCTTCAAAACCTAGTCTATCCTACAACTGCTGCCCTGTCTCAAAAGATCCATACTCCGAAAAACCTTTTCTCATCATCTGCTTCATCTGAATCCATTGCAAATTTAGTTAGCAGACCACAATCACCAAACTCATCTTCAATAATTCTTTTCCCAAGAAAACCAACTGATCCAAAAATAGTAAAGTGGAAGTCATACTCAAAACCCAAGTATTGACTTTGATCAGATCAGATGGTAGTGTTGAAGAGATTAAAATGGATAGTGCATATAATCTAAATGCATACAATCTCCAAGATTTGTTGGACCTTCAACTTGAAAGGGATGATGAAGAATACATGTTCTCCCTGGACTTTGAACTACAATTCAAAGGATAAATCAGGGAGATGTTGATGAGAAATAAAAATCAGTAATAAAGAAGGGTTTTGGTATCATCTGTTGTATAGGGAGATTGTTGGATTAGCAGCTATGACATTGTCTCCAGTAGCATATTTAACTAGGACACAACATGTAGCAAAGGACATGTTGCTGCGTACCAAATTCTTGATTGAGGTTTGATTAAAGTTGTTTAGGCAGGTGATCGTATGTTCTTAGTTAATGTTTGTTAAAACTTAAGTTGTATTCGAATTTTATTAAGTTTGTTAGACATCTTTTATATGTACTTATGTTTATAACTATTTACACTGTCAATGGGTGGATACTCTCTTTTTTGAATAAGAGAATGGAAATAATCATATGTAACTGATATATTAACTGATGATCTATGGTTATAGTTGTCTTTTAGCTATAATAGATAAAACGTTTTGGCACAATATCTATATACCTATCTATAATTTCTATTAAAATGTGTTATGCATGGTTTTCTAAAAACCACCCGTGTTTGCACACGGGTCTTACCGCTAGTAATATATAAAATAATAAAATAATCTTAACATATAAATTCATTGTGTGTGTACACGTGGCTTTCAAAAGATCAGAAAGAATTGTGTTGTACGTGGCTTTCAAAATCAAAGATCAGAAGGAATCTTGACTAAAATAACGTTATCTCCAAGTTCAATTCTAGTATAAATAGAAAGTTTGTGAAAGCATTTCAATTGCTCAAAACCTTTTCCTTTCTCTCGCCCTCTCTGCTTTATTATCACACCCATTTTCTTTAAGTATTACACTCATAAATCCTACAAAGCTCTGCCCCGTTGTAAGTGTTTTAACCCCTGATCACTGATTCGATACCATGTCCGATTGATCTTGAACCCAGCAACGGATGTCAAGGCGCTGCCTGATTAAGGCTATGCTTTGTAAACTACGTTGGGTTTCTAATCTCGTAATGTATTGATAAAGTTGAATTGGGTTATTATACTAACACATGTACATTGTATATTTTATTAAGAGCTCAGGAATTATACCAAAGATTATGTCAGGAGGCTTGTAGTTAAACCCTAAAGTTACGAAGTGAGTCATTCTTTCTTTTTACCAAATTGCTTTACAAAACCCTAAATGTTTGTCAGTTATACTTACAGTGATTAAGTTTTTGTATTCTACAATTACTGCCAGTATTGGGAATGCTCTCAAAACCCTATTTGCTTTACAAGTAGATATAAATTATAATGACAAACGCTTATAATTTTATAAATAAAAATTATATATATATATATATATATATATATATATATATATATAAGTAGCACAAATAAGGTTAAAGTATAGATATTTAAATATCCTACTTAAATTGAAAACCCTATATATTAACTTATGTATCTATAAAAACTTTGATTTATGTATCTATAAAATACATAGGGATACACGTTATGTATATTATAACATATTTAACGAAACTTGAATATATAACACCATATATTAACTTAATAAAACACATGTATATTAAGTATGTTCACTCCGTAGTGTTATAAAATTTTATACATATCAAAACCCCATATAACCCTATATTTAATGAGGTTATAATAAAATATAATGCATTGACTATATATATGCACATATGTATATTACAAAATAAATGATACCATTTATAGCCATAATGTATATCACAGTAACTAGTTGATTTAGCCATTATATTTTCATGGTACCATCTGTAATTAATAATATGTGCATAAAGTTTGAGTTGGGTTATGTATTTAGTAATTACTACCAATATGTGTTGATCAATACTAATAGAAATAAAGTAAATTACACTGTATTTAAATCAAGACATGTTCAAATTTTGTGAATACGAGTTTTATAATAAATAGAACTCTATGGTTTAAATGAATTATTTCCAAAAATCGATGTCAAATGAATGAGGTGTAATAATATAATCACCAGGGTGACTAAGTTTACATGGGTCAAACCAAAAGAGAGATTTATGATCATTAGATATCTAAATTGAATGTTTACAATTTGTGAAAGAATTTTAGGATCAATAGAATTCATTATCAAAGGAAACTTACTTTAGTTGTCAATTAAGGAAGACTCGGAATCTACAAGCTCAAATGAAATAGAAGCACGAAAATGATTTGTCAACTATCAAACCATGACATGAGAAAAATCAATGTGTTGACATTTATTGAATTGTAAGGATACACCGAAATACAGTAGGGTTTAATGTATCATTTTCTTAATACATAATTGCATCAAGAATACTTTTAATGATGAGTCAAACGAAAGACATACGTGGTTTTGCATGATTCGTATGATTATGATTAGCCCAAGCTACAAGTTTATATCGACGCCGCAAGGTGTCGTAATGATTGAAATAGTTCAATAATTACGGTGACCGAACAAATTCATCGTGCTTGTAATCAATTGAAAGTTTTAATTCTTCAATCTTCATTAAAACAAATAACATGTCTTCTAAGTCTTCAACTAGTAATACGAGCCTAAATCAAGACTCCAAAACACAATAATAACTACCGTGGACTAATTTTGATGAGTCGTGTGCGACGCTCTTGTCTCGATAAGGACCAAACTTTTGTCTAGAATATGGTTGAGGTTCCTTGATTTCTTCGTGTCTTAGACTTATTATAGGTGTTGTGTTGAGATGAGTATACACTCTTTCGACATAGTTTTAACACTCACACTTTTATAAATACTTGTGTCATATTTGGATTGCGAAAATTAGGTATATAAAACTTTTCTGTTTTTATAAACAACACAAAATATTTACCTTTGTACAAATTGCCAAACTTTCACAAGTCAACAAAAGTTTGGATAACGTTTCTTCTCTCATGCACTCACAACCATTTACAACCATTTTTTATAATATAAAAATATCACTCACATAATTTGATGAAAGGATTGTGAATGCTCCCCTTCTAAAAAAACCAACTAACCCCATGATTTTTGAACTGACATAACTTTTTTTGTATGTTAGTATTTTTTTAAAATTATACCATAAACGAGTATCTTATTCTCTTTAATTTGAGTATAGTATTGCAATAGTTTTTTAATTAAAAGAATGATATGTTGTATGATTTACAGTGTCTAAGGGTGAGTAGTAACTGGATCGTTAACCAAAATCAAACCGAAAACAAACACCGTCGAAAGAAATTAACAAAAAAAAAACGAAATTAACTAAAAACCGATTAACCGAAACCCAAATTAACCAAAACCGGTTATCATTTTTTTGTACCCTTGTTTAACCAAAATTAACCGAACCAAACTGAACCATTTATATTATCATATATTTCTAGCTTTTATACCTTTAGTCCATGTATTCATATGTTATACCTCTATTTAATGTATTTATATTTCCATTTCATGTATTTACACATTCATTTCATGTATTTGTACCTCAATTTCATGTATTTTTAAGAAAAAGTTTTAGCTCAACTCCGGTTTTGGCTATTAATCGAAATTAAACAAATCAAACCAAAAGTCGTCAATCTAACTGAATAAACCGAAAAACCTATTGGTTAATAACATAGACTACCGATGACTAGGCCTGTAAACGAACTGGACAAACATAAACATAGGCATGTTCGTGTTCATTCATTTAATTTTAACCGAACACGAACATGAACATATAATCGAACACGTTTTTTTGTTCGTGTTCGTTCATTAAGAAATCGGGCATGTTTGTGTTTGTTCATGTTCGTTCGTTTAAAGCCTAAACGAACAGTTCACGAACATTAACGAACATAAATAAAAAAAATTTAACTGAACATATTTGAATAAATATAAACAAACATAAATTAACATGATTGAACAAGCAAGTCTAATATATTACAATTCATCCGAAAACACATCTAATTTAGAGTTCATAAATATACTAATTAGTTATCTACCTATTATACTAAAAAAATACACTTAATGCCACATGTCCTTTTCTTAAGCAATCATTTATTGAGGTGGCATGTCTCTTTGAGCAGATAATTGGTACATGGGCGGCAATTTGTTTTCCCCTCTCTCCTTATTATCCTTCTTCTCCTTATTACAAGTCCCGAATTTCAGAACACCCAATCTTCAAATTTCGCCATCTTCTTCGAGCAGATTCTCTTTCGTTGCTAATCATCCACTGCTACAATCCTTTCGATTTGAATCCGGATTTGAGTAATCTCATACTGGTAAGTTTTTGAAGTTCATGTTTCATTCATAGATCTGTAGTCCCAGATTAGGGTTTAAAACTAAACGTTGCTCTTTGAATCCGGTTTTGATTTATCGCGTTTATTTACATGTTGGATTTGATGGACTAAAATGAACTGTAACCCAAATCTGGATTTGGTTGATTTGATTTGAAACCGGATTTGGTTGATTTTATTTGAAACCGGATTTGAAACTGGACTTCAAGGGTCGGCGATTTACCTTTGGTTGTTTAATAACACTCTTTCCCTTTTTCGTTTTGATATCTACTTATCTCCGGTTATTTTATTTGTCTCTGGCTTTGTTAACAGGGTTAGCGACGATGGCTGCTTTAATATCTTATGGGGATCTATGAAGAAGGTTTTTGGCTGAGATAAGTAAGAAATTTGTTGTTTGAACTACGTTATGTTACTGAGATAAGTAATTAGGTTGTTTTATTGGCAGAGGTTTTGTGTGCATGATTTTGAATGGACGGTTTCCTTGCCATCTGCTCACTATTTCATGTTTTATTGGCAAAGGTTTTGTTTGATTGGTAGATCTGTGTATATAATATTTAAGCCTAACTCTTTGGTACGCAAATACACATAAAGAAAGATGTGGTAGATTTATGTAAACAAAGATTGGTTATTGCTTATCATGCAACCCGAGAACTGAACTGATGGCTGAAAATGTGCTTTATGTGTCTTTAGTCTTTGTTTGTTCATATAAATAGAACCTAAGCTGCTCATAATATATACGATAAGAAAATTAGGGGCGAGTTCGGTCATGACCTTAAACTGAACAATAACCAGAATATTGGTTAAATGAAAACCTTGACCGACCGGTTCTGGATACAAAAAGAAATAAAAAGAAGCAGAGCTTGGAAATGGTATAAAGAATGATAATTCATCTTTTTAAAATAAAACATACACATGTCGAAATTGGAAGATACTAAAAACAGTAATGGAAGTGTGAGAGAGACATATAAAATTTCTTAAGATAACTTGATATTGAACTTGAAGTTGGAGATAACATGGCGTTAAAGGACAAGCTTTTGGTGACAAAGCAAAGGTCTACATGGTTACTGAAAAAGACACTATAAAATTGATGTTTGTTTTGGAGACTTGGAAAGAAAGGTCCAAAACCATCTTTGTTAGTAATGGGTCCAGTGTTCCTGGGCCTCCCTAGAATGGAAAAATGGTGGGCTGGTTTCTGGTACAGCTGTTGTAACTTGGCTGTAGTAGTGAATGAAGACTGGGTTTGTTATGATAGATGTGATAAATGGAGGCTTCTACTTCCTCTGAATTGGTGGCTCTGTAGCATGCTTGATTGGCTATAAGTTCATTTTCAAAGTTGTATATATGCCACTTGGCATATTCTTAGGTCTCCGTATGCCACCTGGCATTATCATAGGTCTCACTGATTACCTTTAGGCAAGATTACACCACGCCTCTTCATTCCACTTCCTTCCCCCTTCTCTTTCGTCTGCTTCAGACCAACAGACCCTAATATACATCTACTCAAGTCCCAATCGAACAATCAAACACAAGAACAAGAACGAATGGAATAACTCTCCAATAAACTTTTATTATAACCAAGAAAATATAACTCAAAAAACTTGATTACAATAACCCATAAACCATAACTCGGTTTATCTTCTCTTGACCTTTAATAATGTCTACGCTACCTTGGTTTATATAGGCTACCCCTAACTTGGTGACCAAGACATTACCATATAACCCTAACTTGGTGACCAAGACATTACCAAATATAATTATAATGTAATTAGGAAACTTAACCAATAATGACCAACTTGTCAACATTGATCCCTCAAGTTCACCGACTTGTGACTTGAACTCCTTTGTTACCTTTCACATCACCGACTTGTGATGAGTCGGGAATTACCGCCAACAATCACCCCCTTAATTTCTGACTCGAAATAAGTAGGCTCCAACATGTCTTCTTTGTCTTGATTCTCATAGAACACATCTTGATCTCTAGCTGTGTTTTTCGGCTCCACGACTCGTCCTTTGATCATAAGAACTCGCATCACCATTGACTCGGCTGCGATCTTTAGCAAACACCCGCTTTCTTGGATCATTAAATGTACCTCCTTGGGTTTGAATCCCTTGCTTAACCTTTTCTTTGACTTCTTGAACATTTTTCTTTGGACTTTGAATTTTGGACTTCTTTATTAAACGTGGATCTTTGAGAAGATTCTGACTCGTACTTGCCGTATCATCTTTCAGTTCACCTCTTTGTAGATCCCTACCCGCAAAATTCTTTATTCCAGTCATGTTATCTTGTGTACCGGAACTTGCTATCTTGAGGTTGATCTTGTACAAACGGTTCTTGGTCCTTGTCACCTTCATCATAAGTTTTCTTGTATCATCATGAATGGTTAGCAAATCACGTTTCATGTGAATGTCGCATCCACCTTCCGTTGCTTGACCAAGGCTTATGATATTGCTTTGCAAACTCGGTATGTAGTAAACATCGGTTAACAGGCGCTTCTCCCCCGTTTTTCCTTCAAGTAATAGCGATCCCTTTCCCCGTATATCAATACAAGATCCATCTCCAAACTTCACCTTTCCCGTGACACGCTCATTAAGTTCAAAGAAATAAGCTCGATTACCCGTCATGTGATTCGATGCTCCGTTGTCGAGATACCAAGTGTCTTTCTCCATTGGCCCAGTCTCGAAACGCTTTGGATTCACCCATTCTTCATTTAGAAAAACCGTCTCTTGATCACATCTCATCATGAATAATGATGGATCAAAATCATCGTTTTTAGCTAAGTTAGCTTCATCTTGTTTCTTCATACGATCCGGACATCCTGACGCGAAGTGACCAAATTTATCACAACGGTAACACTGAACCTGTGATCTATCTTTCCTTCCTTTTTGGCGATCATTGGTTCTTCTTTGACCCGTTTGCTTTGACCCATGATCTTGACCATCTCGGCTTTGACTTCCATCTTGGTCCTCATCATCCTAGTCTTGACGTCTACCTCGGTAACTTGAACCGCCTCGCCCACGCCCACGCGTATTTTCATAGGATTTGGATTTCGAGGATGACTCACCATTGGCAAACATTAGATTACCTTGATTTTCTACTAAAGACTCGATACCCTTAATCCTGTCTTCGAACGTCTTCAGTCTACGGATCGCTTCCTGAAACGTCATAGTCTTCAAATCTGTGAATTGTTAATTGGAACATACTTTGCTGGAACAGAGCCTAATAACTTTTTGGTAAGCTTTCTGTTTTCATAGGTGGTTCCCAAACTGGCTGCCTTGGTGACCAACTGACTTATTCAGCCGGCGAAAGAATCAACTGTCTCTGTTTCTTTCATCTTCAAGGATTCGAACTCATTTTCCAGTTGCTCAAGCTTTGCCTCTCGAACCCGTTCAACCCCAACATACCGTGTCTTCAACGCTTCCCAGATTTCCTTTGCAGTCTGAAACTGAGCTACCTGAAATACGAGCTCTTTGGGTATTGCCTGAAGTAGAAGTGCAACCGCCATGTCATCCTTTTTGCCATCCACCTCCTTTTCGCCTGGTTCTAAAGCTTGCTGTATTCCATGAACCTTGAATACTGCCTTGATACGAATCGCCCAGATGTTGTAATTTGTTTCGGTTAACATTGGACATTGTAAAGTTGTGGTACTTTGATCCTTAACCACAACCGGTGGTAGTCTATCCTCATTCGTCATTGATTTCTGAACAACTTTTCAGAACCGAACGCGTTTGCTCGCAGAAACTCAGTCACGAATACCTCTCGAAAAACCGGATAAAAAAAATATTGAATTGAACCCGCTTGTCCAACCCAGACAACGTTTATAGTTAAACTCAAACTTGTTGAACAAAAGATAAATAACTAACTTCTTTTGAGCAAGAAAAGAAAATTAAATTAACTTATTATTTTCCCTTTAAATTTTCTTTTTCCCTTGTTAAATTTGGCGTCAGATCCAAATAAACACAAAATAAAAAGACTCCTTTTCTTTGACTTTTGTGTTATTGCTTCAACATGCCAATTCAAGATACCAAGAAAACCTGCCGAAACACAAATTCAAGCCTTGTCGCTTCAAGATTGATCAACAGCCGCTCGAACTTAGCAACCGCCCACCACCGGCTTCACTGATTACCTTTTATCACCGGGAACGATAACTCCGTTGCCGCCGATACGAACTTGCAATCCGATCACGTGTACTCGTTCCGTTCGATTTCGACGATTGAATTTGGCTCTGATACCAATTCAAGTCCCAATCGAATAATCAAACACAAGAACAAGAATGAATGGAATAACTCTCCAATAAACTTTTATTATAACCAAGAAAATATAACTCAAAAAACTTGATTACAATAACCCATAAACCATAACTCGGTTTATCTTCTCTTGACCTTTAATAATGTCTACCCTACCTTGGTTTATATAGGCTACCCCTAACTTGGTGACCAAGACATTACCATATAACCCTAACTTGGTGACCAAGACATTACCAAATATAATTATAATGTAATTAGGAAACTTAACCAATAATGACCAACTTGTCAACATTGATCCCTCAAGTTCACCGACTTGTGACTTGAACTCCTTTGTTACCTTTCACATCACCGACTTGTGATGAGTCGGGAATTACCGCCAACATCTAAGGCCATCATTCTTTGCTTCTTTGTGTCGACGATGTTAAGAATTGCATAATCGGTCTTTCCCGGTTCGTTTTGAATGGTCGGCTGGGAACACTAGCGGTGAAGAAGCTCAAAAGAATGGTACATGAAATTATGTATAATACATTGTTTAACCGTGTAACCCGTTTGAGAATTGAGATAAAGTACATGTTTAAGTAAAATGCATGTTATTTATGATGTTATCTATTCAATAGTTGACCCATTGATTTTAGCTAAAACTTTAGAGAATTGAGATAAGGCACATGTTTAGGTTGAATACATGTTATTCATAATGTGTTTTAGACTTTTAGTGAGAATTTATACTTTGCTGCTTAACTATTTATAATTGCTACAAAGAGTTTTTTTTATTGTGTTTGTTTTTTAGCATAACATAAAGTTAAGGCCTTGGTGGGGTGTGTATTTGTTTAGCCATGTGCAGGAAGACGGACAAGTATCACTAATCCATGATGGCTACCAAAATCAGCTGTCACTCAACTTTGTATTACCCGAACGTGGATTACTAAATGCAAGTAAGGTATAGTATACCGACCTTGTGATACTTAGTACACTTACAGACATTCATTAAAATTCTAAGAAAGTCACTTAAAGAAACATAGTGGCAGCCTACGTACTTTTTTGTTATGTTTTTGTAAACATACACGAGTAAACTAATGTATCTGTAAAGTTTAAATAAGCTGGATTTAGATCACTAAGTAGATGGTTTAGCTGTCAATACAAAAGTTCTAAATACATGTATCAAATATGGTTATTTGCAGTTCTTTTGACATTTTCTAGAATATTTAAACCTTTTTTATGTGTCAGATTTATTAAACTTGCTTTCAAAGTATTTAGATATCAAACACATATTACTATACGGGTCAACTGGTTAAAAGTTATCTAATTTCTGAACCATTTTATTTTACAACATAGAACATCAATTATTTGTGAGGTTCAAGAATATAGAAGACAAAAACTCATTCTAAATGTTACCCACACTGGCCCGTTACTCAACCTGTCTGACTCCCCCATCCATTTTAACATCTCTATAAATTACATGTAAAAAAAGTAATTTTACATAATGGGTCAAAGGGAGGCCTGTTGGATCGGATAATCAAGGCCTACGAGGGATTTTCTATAACAAAACTAGATGCCAATAAACAACTTTTGGCCTGAATTGGGCATAATGGCAATGAGATTTGTTTGTGCTATTTTGGCATTTGGGATAATCTTTAATTTACTGAGTTCTGGGTTTTAATTTGAGCATTTCGGATAATCTTTCTATAAAATTTGTAGTGTTTATGTTTTCCTTTACTGAGTTCCTTTTTATTTCTTTCGGTCTGATTCTCGCATTTGTCATAATTTTCAATTCCTATATATATATATATATATATATATATACATACATACATACATATATATTAGTTTGAAAACCTAATTTCACACACACTTCGAGTTCGGGTTCATTGATGTATGATATTTCTCTTTTAATTTGATTTTTATGTTTGTTTATCTGTCTTCTCTTTTAGTTTTATGTCTTTTAGGCGGTGGCCTTAGGTTTTTTTGGCGGTGATGGGACAAAGACTACAGAGGCCACAAGCGTTTGGTGGATAACAGGTAAGTGATTATCGTTACTGTAAGAATTATATTTTGTTAACTGATTTGGTTAAACTTATAAAGTGGCAAGCGGCTCCATGTTTGTATAATCCTTGATTATAACATTAGCATATTGTATAACTGTGTAGAGATGATTTACTGTCAGCCCTTCAAGAAATAGTTTGTCGTCCTGTCCGTCACCCCAATCTACACAACTTCTCCGACGACATCCGTCAAGGTAATGTTTCTTTTCTTGATTTTTGGTGAAACAACGAGATCTCAACGCCGACTCGTGTCAATTCTTCATATCGGCAGATATGAACGAGTTGATTTACGTTTGATTATTTGTAATTGAAGCCAACTGCTAATTTAGGATGAGTTGATTTTTTGTGATTGTATAAAAGTTCGTTTGGTTATTAAGGTATTGTCAACAGTTGTCATCAGTTTGCTTTGTTAAGTGGTTCATTAGATTTGAAGTGGAAGATAGAAAGTGTTTTGACGGAATCATTAGATAGATAAATACGTTTTCTAAGAACGAGTTAATTATATTGTTGCAATTTGCATACATCCTCGATGCATATAGTGAGATTGGTGGAGAACGAAAAGTTGGTTGTGGTTAGAGGTGCACAAATCGGGTTTTTGTTAATACCGGTACCGGGTATGATTGGATATTGGAAAATCTGGTATTAAGAGAAACCGGGTAGGGTTCGGGTACGAGTATTGAAAAGAAAAGTCATACCCTATGTACCAGGGTAGGGTATAATCGGGTTTGGGTATAACCGGGTATTAATACCGGATTTTAAAAAAAAATATATGTTTTTTATTTACATAATAATAAATTCGTTTAGAAATTAAATTAGGTTTGTAATTTGTAAAAGTAATTAAAAACAAATTACAGGGTTCGAGTATAGGGTTGACAGGTTCCGGGTATTTTCGGGTATAAATCGAGTACGGTTTCGGTTATGGGTATTGTGCTCAAAATGTATAACATATCCATACCCTACGGGTAGGGTCGGGTTCGATTACGGGTATACAATACCCAGGTACAAAAATAACCGGTTTCGGGTTTTTCAATCGGGTTCGATTCCATGTACGTTTTTTTTTGGTCAAGTTCTATGCTCTTAATTTTTAAATGAAAATGTATATAATTAGATCTCATGTGTAAATTTAGGTTTTACTTTCTGTTTTTAGTAGTGAGAGTGAATATGAGCAGCAACAGCAACCGGCATAGAAGCGGTTGTTCTAAGCAGCAGCTAGGTAATGAATCAATTATTTTTTTTTATCAATTTACTTATCAATAGGCAAATCGTTTGTTAATTTTACAAAAGTAGTGTTCAGTTTGATTATTTAGCAAATGGGTGTTAACTGTTGTGATAGATTTTGTGGTGGGTAAGTTGATTTATCCAAGAATATGTTGTTGATATTAAGATTTGATTGTTAATTATTAATTGAGGATCATGTGGGTTAAAGTCTTTATTTTTAGCATACTGAGATTAGTGATCATGTGTTTCTGATAAAGTTATCTTAGTAGCCTAAATACTGGACTATGTTTGGTGTCTCTTTATAAATGGATTTTTGATACAGTTACTTTTCGTATACTTAAAGGATCAAGGGTTTTTGGTAGGTGATTTTGATGGTTTTAGATAAGACTGCTCGCTCTATCTACAACTGGATGTTTTCAATTGAGCAAGGGATAGCTGGTCGTGCATTACTCTATATGAAGACATCATTGGATCATGGATCATGATGTTGAATTAAGGTATAGAAGAAGATTTGAGAACATCATGAAGGTGATATTCGAAGTACTTGATAAGAGGACCGGTTGTTCCCAAATCGAAAAGCACGCTTGGTCGGACTTTTAGCTCACAAAGATCATTTATAAATAAAACGAGTCCGAGTAATCATGATATAGACCAATGGCTTTAGGGAACATAGGGTAATTTAAACATGATGGCATGTGCATTTGTGAGGTGGACAGATCACTTATTGGTTCGATTTTGCACTGCAGATTCAGTGTGGCAGGAGCCATCTATATGGCTAAAAATTCTAAGGAATTTATGGAACGCGAGAAACCGGAAAGTCTTTTAATTAAAGGAACACTTCGATCTATGAAGTGGTGGAAGACATAAAGGATGAATTGTTTGAATGGGTAAAACATATATGGCGAAAGGCACACGGGTGACATGGAATGAATCGCGAAGATTTTATTTCGCGAAGATTTTATTTCTTTGTATGTAGTATGTTTGTTTGCTGTAGGATGTTGCTTTACGATCTGTAAGGAACCAATATAACATCTTGCTGTTTTGTCTATTTTGGCTATGAGTTAAAAATAGCATGGTATGGTGGCTTCAAGATCAAGAGCTATTGGTACATTCGTACATAACATAATGAAATAGCATGTATTACGTCTCTTTCATTTCAAAATTTTATTTACACACGTATAAATTATATAATTGACTTTGTGTAACCCGTGAAATTTGCGGGTTCTTAAACTAGTATTAATATAAATAGTTAGAAAACCTAATATTTATATAAATCTAACTATTTATGTATTTACTAAAATTTAAATGATCGTTCATAAACATAAATGAACGAACATAAACGAATGTTCATGAACATAAATGAACGACACAAGGTGTGTTGATGTTCGTTCTTTTAATTAAACGAACATTTTTTTTGTTCGTGTTCGTTCGTTTATTAAATAAACGAACATAAACGAACTTCCCGCCGAACAAGTTCATGAACAGTTCATGAACGTTCGGTTCGTTTACAGGCCTACCAATGACTTCTATTTCAGTTGAGGATAATAACCGAACCAACCAAATAATGCACACCTAACAATGTTTGTGCTTCTTGCCTCATCATGCCTGTCTGGTTTAAAAAATATAAAAGCCTAACATTCCAACATTTTGAAGTTTCAATAAATAAAGCTATTAATCATCATTTTCACTTTAAACTTTGTATAAGTAGGAAATCCCAAAATTTGGAATGTCACAATACTACATCTTGAAGGTTATGGCACTTGATATGCCACATGGGAGTAGGTTAGAGGGGGGGGGGACCCCACAAGGTCTTCGCTCAGTAGTGTTATGTATGTAGTTTTCGTATAGAAATTTTTGGGTATATACGTTTTCGACTGCCGTCGAAAATCTCAAGCTTCGCCACTGATATGCCATAAAGTATATATGTTTTTATATGTTTATCTACTTAAATTTTCGGAGTTTTTATGGATGAAGATGTTGAATACAAAATTTAACGGCTTCCTTTTTGTTTTAAAGGTCTATATAAAACGATATGCAAATCACACTGCTATGCATACTATATTCAAAAGGTCAGCAGGAAGGCGCGTAAAGCTAAAGGCTAAAGAATATTATCCAATAAATCACATTCATATGAACATGAATGTCAAATACCCAAATCCCTGCTGACGTTCAATGGGGTCTTCGCTGACGTCAAGATATCCCGGCCTTTGTTGCTACAAAAAAGTAAATCGTTAGCCTCGTCACGGAGGGCCCCGGAAGGGGGATCCGTGACCAAGCTCCGGCGTGAGAATAAGTAAACTTTCCGGAAGAGCTGAGGAGTTTATCCCGATGAGTATGACCACCGGGATGCTTCCTCTAAGGTGTGAATCCAATAAATGTGTGTGTGTTTAATGTGTAAGAATGTTGGTCGGAATAAATGAGAGGGGAGTAAATGAGAGAGTGTTAAATGCGATACCTTCCGAGAGACTGCCCCATTATCACTCCTTGCTTTCCTTATATAACCTCCATGCCTTATCTCACATGTGGGATATTTAATGAGATGATCTAACGGGTTTTAAGGGTCTTCGGGGAGCTCAGACACGTGTCTGACTCCCAACGGTAGGATGGCAATCTCATTTAATGTTTCCGGCTGGAAAGGTACAATGCCAGCCGAGATACTCTTCACATGGGACATTAAATGCTGCCTGCTCTTTCTGAATCCTCGTTTCCCGCTTATTTTCATATGAAGGAAACCTTAACGGGGCCTTGTCTGTTGGGCTTATGTGACGGCAGCCCAAGTTGGGTGAATGGAGCAATCCATTGGCCCGTCGTCAAGTCATCTTTAGTCCCTGGCTCTGAGACCCAAGGCTCATGATCCGGGGCTGAGTCATATGTAACACCTCGAAATTTTTATGTCCAATAATGTGTTGACACGTGTCATGAGCTTACACATGGCATTAACTATTAAATAAAGGACTAAAGTTGACAAACCTTGAAAGTATATAAATTCGAGGGTTATAAATGTCAACGAAGGGTAAATATACTGAATAGTAACCCTAACTGATGCTCATACCTTCAAACGAATAAATCATGGATCGTACGGAGCGAAACGCGGGAGAAAGTGAGAGATTACAAGCTACAGGGGTTAATTGTGTCAACATGTTTAATTTATACCTCTGAGTGACCCTTTGACGAACCCGAGGCTTTGTAACAGTAAAATACGCTCACTAGAATATACGATATAAATTTCGCGAAGTTCCGTTTTAAAAGGAGAAAGTTATGATCAAATTCGTATGAGAGGGGTTAAAAGCGTCAACAATAAAAGTTAAGGCTTTTCGTATAGTAATTAAACTAACCAGGGACTTAACAATGCGGGTAAGGGTCACGAGGCCCTTAATGGTAAATAATCGAGGGCCAAATCGCAAAGTTACCCCTTCGAAACCGAAAGGTCAGGTTAATCATTACAATAGATTTGAAAATCTTTGAAATCAACCCTCAGGCGGGCCGAAATGGGTGAAACCAGCAAGCCAATGCGGGCCGCGAGCCACCTGTTGATTCGTTTACTGACATGAAGATTCAGGCGGCCCGCGTACACATGGCCTGATCTCTAATGCGGGCCGCGTAAGGACCCCAGATGCAGAAACTTTGGACAGATGCATTGTTTGAGCTTGTGAACGACATTATGTGCATTAATTGAAGCATGGGCGCCCTCTACATGACCCCTAGCACCCAAGGCCACCTGCTGATCATCCATGATCCATTGTAGGGTGAGTTGTAATGATCCTAAGCCTAATTTTTCACCATAAAAGGACATACATTGTGCACAATTGAAACACACCTCAAACCTGCATTCTAATTCACTTCTGGAGCTTCAAAGCACTCTTCTATCATCCTTAGTCGTGCACCAAGCTTCTGTAAGTATGCCAACCCTTTTATGGCTTAGTTTTTGCTTAGTTTAGCTTAAAAGTCAATCTGTCGTAATTAACGATTGACTTTGCGATAAATCATAATTGGTCCAGTGATTTGTCGAATCAAAGATAGTTATATGTTGGTAATCATGTGGGCTATAAACCCCTAAAAGGGCACCCTCTGATTCCCACTCTAACTAGTCCGAATGTCGAGTCAAACGTGCTTAGAAAAAGTCAACAGAAATGCTATTTTGTGATTTCTTGCATAATCAGTAATGTAGATGATATGTAACATGTTTAAACACTCATAAAACATGATAATAAGTATATAAACTAGTCTAAGCATGTTTGATCCGACCATTTACTGTTTTGACCCGGTTCGGAGCCGAAAGTCGCAAAAGCTTTGACTTTTGCTTTGACTTAAGTTCTGACCCGTTAAAGTTTGATTTAGATATGCCTTAGGACTCTCTAAGGACCAGGTTACATGATTGTATAACCCTCTATGGCCGGTTCGTTGTTTGTCCGAGTCTTTTACACATTTCCGTTAAATGTTTAAAAGTTGACCGTAACGCCCTTTTTGATTTAAAACGAGAATTTCGGACATGTGAAAGAACCATAACCTTAGTTACTGATTTCAAAGCATGTCCCTAAAATTTCACGTCAATCCGAGGTCCAGAATAGGAGTTATGCTAAATAGCGCAAATTACGGAAACTTTGTAATTGAATAGCGCAATTAGCATAACGCCTATCTAAACCCAGATTTCGACACCAAACCTTTTACACACTGATGTAAAATAATATTTTGGGATTTGTAAATATTTTTAATTATTTTTAACCTGCTCATAACCTGCGGTTATGGCAACGGTTCGGTAAATACCGAATATACCCTTTTCGGCCATAACTCGAGTTCTATAAGGCCTTTTGACCCGATTCCAGTTGCTACTGATTTTAATAATAAATGAAGTATTTTAGACTTTATAAACTGTTCGGGAAACTCAGATTTCTTGTAGAACTCAGAAACCTCTTTTGTAATCTTTAAAAAGACCGAAATACCCCTACGGGGCATAATATGAACTTAAACTTGTTACGGGCATTATGGAAGGTATCCTACTGATACCACAACCTATTTAAAGCACATTGACTTAGGAAAACAGTGTAGGACTCTTACGTTTACCCGTTACGCCTTTTGCGCGTACGGTTCGGCTTATGTAACTAGTTTACATAAACTAGCCGAAATGGGTCAAACCATATTGTTTTGACCCCAAAATCCAGAGTGTGATTATTATACCCATATAAGACAAGTCTTCAAACTTGTTGGGTCAAAATCACATTCCATTCCCGGTTTTCACCTTTCACGCGATTAAACCGTAACTATCCGTTGAAACTGACCGGTCTAAGCTACGGCTAAATTAAAGACCCGTTAGGATTCTAATAGGTTATATTTAAACCTTCGTTCCAGATTAGGAGACCAGTAAAAGCTATCTGCAATTTATTTCGATTAAGGATTTATACTTGCAAAGGTAAATACTTTTAACTTATTTTCCGTTATACGGGCTTAGGTTACGGTACATAGTATACCGCTTGATCGGGCATCAAATTCTCCACCGATTGAGTGGGTAATTAAATAAATTTGATCGGATCGTTTAAACAGTCTTGTTACTTAAAAGCCTTTGGGGGGTTAATGACCATGTCCCGGATATCCCTGGCATCATTTTACGAAATGGCCACGACCTAAGCGCGGAGTGTAGGCGTACACTCGTCAGTGCATAAATAGATCGCTGTGGTGTGTCTATTGATCTTTAACCCGGACTTGATCCGGGCTACTGAACGCATAAGGAACATGTAATTCGTTCACAAGATTATATATTTAAAAAATTCTCCCAAGTTATAAAAGAATTTGTGCCTTGTGCATTCAAATCAATTTTAAATAAACATTTTTCAAAAGTGTCGGTTGAATGTATTTACCAGTGTAAACTGACGTATTTTCCCAAAAAGATGAAATGCAGGTACTAAACGTAATTGGCTGGCTATATCTCCTTAGCATCTTAAAAGAGTCTCGCAAGCTTAAGGATGCCTTCGTCTGTTGAACAATACTTTTGTTATTATTATTGATCCCCTGTGGATTTTATTTCAACAATGGTGATACTTTGATATTACAGTTAATGTTGAAATATATTTATCTTTATGCTTCCGCTGTGCATTCATATATTGTGTGGTTTGACTATATTGTTGCCAACTACGTCACGACAATCCCCCACCGGGCCCACCGGTGAGACACGTGGAAATCGGGGTGTGACAGGTTGGGATCAGAGCCAACGCTGAGTGAATTAAACACTAGCCTTTGTGTTTAATCTCAGTTACACAATTGCACATACTTGAGTCTAGACAAGAACATAGGACAAATTCGAATTGTTATTCCAGTTTGTCTTTTTATTGTTTATTGTTATTTAAAGTTTTAAAAGCAGGAAATATGTCACCAGCAATCAGACGAGGAAGAGGAGGAAGAGGCAAAGGGACGATCATTACTCACAATGATCACGAGGCTGGACCTTCGAACATGCGAGCTCCTTCCAGTACAAGAAGTGAGGAACCACAGAGACGAAGAAGAAACCTCTTTGAACCTGCGAGACATTCCACCTCGCATAGCTCAACACCCTCTTACCGTCATTCGTTTGGACCAGATTCGGAAAACAATCCCAATAACCCTCAACCATCGTTCATACCTCTCCAGCGATCTGCTTCGCACCGTTCTTATGGCGATCCTTCACCTTTCTTCGTAGGACAGTTTAACCCGGCGGATTATGTCCAAGAACCAATAGGGTATAACCCTTTAGGACCAGAGGATCACTTTTCTGAAGATAATGCAGTGGATATGGACGAGGATACAGACCCCGTCGAACCTGCAAGGGGTACTCCCAATCATCCAATCGAGATCTCTGATGGGTCATCCTTCCATGGAACACCCTATCAAGGTCCCGACAGCTACCAGGCGAGGTTTGACCAATGTAATTGGTACTTTACACTTTCACATCACTTCTCGCCTCATGACCAACAGCAACAACAGGATCCTTCTAAGGATTCGCGGTTCGTGGCAGTTACGCCACCGCCACCGGTTCAACCAATAATTCCAGATCCGCCAAGGCATAGAATATCAGGCGCACGGATGTCCACCCGAGGAGGGGAATTTCATTTCAGCACCCCTCGCCACTCGAGTGCGAGTCACTTTCCGTCAGTGCCTGAAGAAGAACCACAATTAGGGGAACCTTCTGGTCACCCTGCAGAGGTGAATTCTGCACCAGCTGCACCACCTCCGCCACCATTCGGATATGACAATCCGATACCAGCGTACGGCGTTTCCACGGCGTACAATCCGTTTGAGCAGCCGACTCACACGCACTACAACTATAACTACGATGCCGATCCATATGTGGTAGCGGCTAATTACAATGCTCTCCATGGAACCTCTTGGAGACCAGATTACTCAGCTCATGGGTATCCAATACCTCCTAGACCTCCGGTTCAGCAACCGTCGCAGCAGCCACATTTTTCTCCACTGGAGCAAGAAGAAATACTCCACCGTCTAATCGTGGATTTCTCAAGGGCCTAGCAAGCCTACTAAAAGGGAGGAGGAAACGAGATCATTAGTCTCCTTATGTATTGTTGTATTTACAATTTAGTCCCTGCGTGGACATTTGTCGTATTTCAGTCCCTAAGTGGACTTATCTTTTAGTCCCTGCGCGGACATCTATCTTGTATTGGTCCCTGCGTAGGACTTGTTTTTCTATAAACCTCTAGGTAGGTACTTACTCAATTAAAAGTCCCGTTTAGGGCAGTGTGTAATCATATTTGAAATTTATGGAATGTTATGTTATGAATTTCAATTTTGTTATTATATAAATCAAAAATCATTCCTTTTAAATTTAAATCTGCCTAAATAAAGAATCTTAAGAGTGAAACCTAGCCAGGTGTCTTTATAAGACCCGGCCAAGATGGTAAGACCTGATTAAAAGATTCAGATTCCAAGTTAACCTCTGTAATCATGTTAACGTACATGGCAGATGTGATTCGTTAAAAATCGCACGCGTCATTCTTATATAAGAATCCTTTAAGGATTCCAAAGCCCAAATTAATGATTTATAAATCTTGGGTTAAATCGTCAATGAAGATGATCAATTATTAAACATCCATTAGTGGTGTAATGCCTACGGGCCAAACTTATTAAACATCCATTAGTGATGTAGTGCCTACGGGCCATAATTATTGTCATATAAGACAAAAGGCAGTGGTGGTCTATGACTCCCTGTCAGAAAAGGTAAAAGGACTACGGTTCAAACCTTCATGCCTTGATTCTCTGTAATCCCGGCTAATATTATAAAAACGTCCTCGTGACTAGGCTTTTACGCCACTAACAATATTGTTTGTAATTAGGATAGGTTATGTCGAATCCTAAATAAAAGTGAGTAACAAATTAACCAGATATGGTCTCTGTTTACCATGGTTAATGAATTGCCATAAAAGACAATTCCATAATAAACTCCTAAATAAATTTTTTTCGTTATCTTCTGTAGCAGATTCAAGTTACCATGGCTGATCCAAGTAGGGAGAATAGTCATTCGAAAGAAGACGAATACGATAACGCCCAGGTTCATTTGACGGGCGCAGAATTGAAAGCTCTGGTCGACAATGCTGTTAAGGCAGCCCTGGATCGACAATACGAGGAATATACTGAATCCCGGAGTAGAACCATATCCAAACCACACTCAAAGCCGAAAACCCACTCAAAATCTCACAGCAAACCACCGTCTAAGCCCAAAAAGGACGATGATAATCACTCATCCAATGAAAACAGTGTCCGTCCAGAAAGAGTGTATACTGATGCATCTCGCGCCAGGGGCTGTACCTACAAGTACTTTGTATCTTGTAGACCCCGAGATTTCACCGGGGAGAAGGGCGCGGTTGATTGTATGACGTGGCTAGACGAGATGGACACCGTGGTGGACATCAATGGTTGCGCAGAGAAAGATGTGGTAAAGTTTGTTTCACAATCATTCAAGGGCGAGGCCCTGGCTTGGTGGAGGTCGTTGGTTCAGACCTCGGGAAAGGCTGTTCTATACAGCATGACATGGGAGGAATTCATTTCTCTCATCAAAGAGAATTACTGCCCTCAACATGAGGTTGAAAAGATCGAGACCGACTTCCTATCGTTGGTTATGACGAACCTTGACTGTCAAGCTTACCTCACGAGCTTCAACACGATGTCCCGGTTGGTTCCGTATCTGGTAACCCCGGAGCCAAAGAGAATAGCTCGTTTTATCGGTGGTTTAGCCCCCGAAATAAAGGCAAGCGTAAAGGCCTCCCGGCCAACGACCTTTAGATCTGTAGCTGACATTTCTTTGTCCCTCACTCTGGATGCGGTCCGACAAAGATCGCTGAGGAACAAAGAGGCTGAAAAGAGAAAGCGTGAAGATGATACTTCACGAAGGTCGGGCAAGAAGCACCGTGGAAACGGTGACAACAAGAGAGGGTCTGAGTCAAGAAAGGATGGGCAACAATCTGGTGAGAAGCCCAAGTGCAAGAATTGCAAGAGACATCACTTTGGAAAGTGTAGACTCGAATCAAACTCGCAGACTCAGTCGAAGTCGTATGCTTGCGGGTTATGCAAGTCCAAGGACCACAAGACCGTGGATTGAAAAAAGATAAAGGATGCAACCTGCTACGGCTGCAACGAGAAAGGGCACATTAAAAGCAACTGCCCTAAATATGCCAAGAAGCCTGAAGAAGCCAAGAAGACCAATGCAAGAGTCTTCAGGATGGAGGCGAAAGAAGCAGTGCTAGACGATAACGTGATCACAGGTACTTTTCTCGTAAATGATATCTTTGCAAGAGTACTTTTTGATTCGGGCGCTGATAAGTCTTTCGAAGATCATAAATTTTGTAAATTACTGAATATGCCTGTCAAAACCTTAAACGTGAACTACGAGGTAGAGCTAGCAGATGGCACCATAGAAACCGCCTCCACTGTGTTAGATGGATGTGTGATATCCATTAAGAACCACTCTTTTCCTCTATCTCTACTTCCCTTTAAATTGGCCGGTTTTGACCTAGTATTGGGTATGGACTGGTTATCTCACCACCAGGCCCAAATCGTCTGCAACAGAAAGCAAGTGGTGATAAAGACTCCGTCTAGTGAATCGCTTACCATTCGGGGAGATACCCAGTACGGATTGCCTGAGCAAGTGACTATGCTCAAGGCTTCAAAATGTCTAAAGAACGGTTGTGTCATCTACATGGCACAGGTGATTATTGAAGAGCCTAAACCGAAGATAGAAGACATTCCCGTCATTTCGGAATATCCAGAAGTTTTCCCTGAGGATCTACCTGGTTTGCCACCGGATAGGTAAGTGGAATTTAGGATTGATATCATCCCTGGAGCAGCACCTATTGCTAGAGCACCTTACAGGCTAGCACCAACCGAAATGAAGGAGTTGAGGACCCAGCTGGATGAACTGCTAGCTAAAGGTTTCATCAAACCTAGTTCGTCTCCCTGGGGAGCACCTGTTCTGTTTGTCAAGAAGAAGGACGGATCGATGCGTCTGTGCATCGATTATCACGAACTTAATAAGGTCACGATAAAGAATAGATATCCCTTGCCGAGGATCGACGATTTGTTCGATCAGTTACAAGGGGCAAGTTATTTCTCGAAGATAGACTTGAGGTCAGGCTACCATCAACTGAAAGTCAGATATGAGGACGTACATAAAACCGCATTTAGGACTCGTTACGGTCACTACGAGTTCCTAGTGATGCCTTTTGGGCTCACTAATGCACCGGTTGCGTTCATGGATCTCATGAATCGCGTCTGCAAGCCGTACTTGGACAAATTCGTCATCATTTTCATCGACGACATTCTTATCTACTCGAAGAACCAAGCTGACCATGAGAAACACCTTCGCTGTATTCTCAAACTCCTGCATCATGAGAAACTCTATGCCAAATTCTCTAAGTGCGAATTCTGGCTTCGAGAAGTCCAATTTCTTGGACATGTTGTCAGCGAGCGTGGTATCCAAGTGGATCCCGCTAAAGTTGAAGCTGTTATGAATTGGCAAGAGCCAAAGACGCCTACAGAGATTCGTAGTTTCCTGGGGTTAGTAGGATATTACAGGCGTTTCATTGAAAAATTTTCAAGGATTGCTGCGCCCTTAACTTCCCTGACCAAGAAGAAGGTAAAATTTGTTTGGGGTCCCAAGCAGCAAGAGTCCTTCGATATTCTGAAACAAAGGTTGAGCGACGCTCCTGTGCTGACTTTACCTGAAGGTACCGAAGAGTTCGTAGTTTACTGCGACGCATCACACTGGCATGGGATGTGTGCTCATGCAGAAAGGCAAAGTTATTGCCTATGCTTCGAGACAGTTAAAGGTGCATGAGAAAAATTACACCACCCATGACTTGGAACTGGGTGCCGTTGTGTTCGCACTAAAACTGTGGAGGCATTATCTGTATGGTATCAAGTTTGTGATCTATTCTGATCATAAGAGCCTCCAACACCTGTTTAATCAGAAGGAATTAAACATGAGGCAGTGCCGTTGGATGGAGACTTTAAATGATTATGATTGTGAAACCAAATATCATCCCGGCAAGGCGAATGTAGTCGCTGATGCCTTAAGTCGATGTTGATGCACGAAATGTCTGTTGACTTCGTCTACATCAAGTCTTAGGTCAATATAGGTCAACTTAGGGTTTAGAAAGTCAAAATCATGAATTATGTTGTAGGTTCGCTTATGTGAACATATGTTTGTAGGAGGTCCGCTCATAGGGTCTTAACAGGTTCGCTTATAGGGCATCAGGTGGTTCGCTTATTAGTCAAAGTAGTAGGTCCGCTCATATGGCAGTCCATATGAGCGAACCAGCCAATACTATATATACCTGATGTTTGTGTTTCATTTGTAACGTTGGAGCGGATCGAGACCATTGCTTGTGGAACAGAACTCTGTCAAATTGTAATCAGAAAGCAATAAGAAAGAAGAAATTAGAAAGGACAAGCTGTTGTAACTTCATATATTCTGATTCCGCCTTTATATGTGAGGATGAACTGTCTCGGCTGACTTTTCGGGTCAAAACAACAGTCCAACAAGTGGTATCAGAGCTCAGGACGAGGAGTTCATACTACTACAGCTTGATTCTACCGAATTCTCTGATTTCTACTCTCTTTCTTTCATACTTTTTCGATTTGAAGTGGTTCCTACGGTTGAAATTGTCTGATTTTTGAATATTACGTGCGGAACATACAATTAACAAACCCTAGAAAGTTTTAGGTTAAAACTCGGCTTAAAAATGGTTAAAATTGGGTAAATTGTGAGATCCGCTTTTACGAACTATCGAGAGATTCGCTTTTCTGGACAACAATCGAATAGATTCGCTCGAAATTCTAAACAGGTTCGCTTGAAATCATCTGTTTGGTTCGCTTATTCAGACAATTTCACTGATAGATTCGCTCGAACGGATATACTCTGGTTCGCTCGAACTGTCATCTAAGAGGTCCGCTCGTACGGACAAATTGATTGATTCGCTTAAACAAACAATATCTGGTCCGCTCGAACGAACATAACTGGTTCGTTTATCTGAACATTATCTAGTCCGCTCGAACGAACTGGTCCGCTCATCCGGACAAATTCAGGTTCGCTCATCCGGACAATACCTGGTTCGCTTATTCGGACAGTATACTTTCGCTTATTCGGACATTTGTAGTTTCGCTTTTCTGTCTAGTGTGATATTTCGATCAAAAGTGAATTTTTTTTTAGATAATTTCACGACAATCGAAGTGTCGGTTTATTTCAGAATATTTGATATTGTTTAAACTGATTGAGTTTGTTTGATGTGGAATTCTCAGGAAACTCACGATTATAAGTTCTTGACAATGAAGGAACCTGTTCCGTGGAAAGATAATCGAACTGAAGAACAAAAATTATTATGCAGAAAACAAAGAGCTCATTGGAGAATGATGATAATTTCTCGTATTTACCATGAAGCTAAGAGAGCAAATAGATGGGATGCTAATAGAAAATGTTACCTTGATCCGGAAGGAAACATTGTTGTTGATGATAAAACTCTTAGTGAGGAAGCTCTAGTTAAATGTATTACTGAAGAAGAAGAAGCCTTACAGAGAAAATGGTGGGGAGGTGACAAAGAAGATGAAAAAGAAAAAGATAAAACCTTAAATGACAATAAAACAGATCTTAGTAGTGCTGATGATCATGACGATGAAGTTGCTCCTGGTAATCAGTCGGCAGTGATTGATACTCAAGAAACTGAGAACATGCCAATATTCGATCATGGTGATTCAGATTCTGGGGGGGAGCAGATTTCAAGTCAAACAAAATGTGAAGTTGTCATGACTGAAGAAGTTGTAAAAGAAGCTGTTTCTGAAAAACAGCAGATGTTTGAGAAAATAATTTCAAAGAAAGAAGAATCTGTAAAGCCTGTATCTGTGAAATCTGAAACAGTGATTAAGAAAGAGATTGAAGAAGACACAACTGTTTTTGATATTGTTCAGAAGGAGAAGAAACAGGCTGAAGATATGCAAATTTTGATAGATGAAAAGAATGCTGCGGATGAACAGATTCTGGTTTTGCGTTTAAACTGCGAAAAATTGAGATCTGATAATGACAAACTTTTAAAGATTGTTGAGAGTTTGTCATTAGAAAACAACAATTTTAAAAAATAGGAAAATGATTTCAAAAGTCAAATAAAAATTTTACAAGATGAGAGAGATATTTTTGGCAAGAATAATTTGGAAAAACAAAGCGAAATAAACTCTCATCTTGCTAAAATTATTCGACTTGAGCATGAAGCTGAAGATGCTCAAAAGAAAATTGCTGAGTTTGGAAAAGATTTTGAAAGCAAAAGAAAATCTTCAGAAAATGAAGATTTCTGGATAAAATTGGAAAACAAAAATCTGAAAGAAAATGAAACAAGATTTCAAGAACAGTTAAATGGTTTGGAAAATGAAAAATCTGTTCTTGAAAATCTTAAGATTGAAAATGAAAATTCAATCAAGTCTCATCTTGAAAGAATATCTCAGCTTGAAAATGAAGCTGAGAATTCAAGAAACAAGATTGATGAACTTGAAAAGAAATTGAAAGGTTTTGTGACTGCATCAGATAGTTTGAATTTTCCCTGTCCAAAACCGATCAATTCTGTTCCAATAAGTGACAAGGTCACAAACTTTGACAATGTCAAAGTTGAAGATTGTGATGAAACATCTGATGATGAGAATGAAAAAATTGAAGAACAAAAATTGTTTTTGAAGTTAAAAGAAAAATTTCAAAACACTGTTCTACAATCTACTGAAAAGGGAGAATGCTCTAAGCAAAAACCTTTGAAGAAGAAAGTGGAACAGAAACAAAAAGATAAAAATTTGAAAAATCCTAAAAAAGAAAATAAAAGCTCATCAGATCAATCATCCAATCACAATAAAAAATCACAAAAATTTAAAAATAAAAACTCAAAACTAGTTGGTAATAAGTGGTGCAGGTTTGACCATAGTGCTTCAAAGCCAAATCCAACTTTTTGAAGGAGTGATGATTACCACAAAGCCAGACAATGCTATGATCTGAGCGTTTGGTGTGAAGGAGGTACATGGTATGATAACAGGGTGTGTTACAACTGTGGTTATCAAGGACACATCGCTGTTAACTGCCAAAGATGGAATTATGAGACGAGAAGATGCTTCAACTGTCAAATCAGAGGCCACATTGCCAGAGATTGCCCAAGGAGATCGATGGGTAGATCGAGGGTTGAATCTCAAAGAACGGCAAAGAAACCAGTCAACGTCAAGCCCAAAGAACGGAAGGTTCAAGAACCTAAAGTTCAGGAAACAAAAGTAAAACTTTCTCAGGGGCAAAAAGACAGATTGCGAAAGAAGAGGAAGAAGGCCAGAGAATATCTGGAAAGGATTTTGTCCTCGGGTTCACCAGTTGGTTCAAATAAAAGTTCTGATGAAACGATTCACTCGATTGCAAAGTCAAGCAAGACGGTTTCATCAGATACAAATTTGAGGACAAAAGAGAAAAAGGAGAAAAAGAAAAGTGTCGGCGATGAATCTGACAGGTCAAAGTCAGACAAGCCACACTCAGGCAATGATTTTGGTGTGTCAAAACCAGAAGAGCCTTTTGTTGAGGTAAAAACCGTCAAACCCAAGGCTGGTCAGGTTTGGGTGGATCTTTTTAAATGAAAAACCCTGACTTGCCGGAGTTCCCAGGTTGGTAAGTGTGGAACAGGTATCGGCATCTTTCTTGAGAAATTCACAGGTTGGTAACTGTGATATTTCGAATTACAAAAGACTAATCAAGGACATTAAGTTGTACTTGATTTCTCTTTCCGACAAGTGATTAAAGAAAAACAATGTGATGAAAGAACCCCGAATTTGTGAAATGACACACAAAACTAATTTTCCGAAAAAAAACCATTTTGATTAAAACAAACTTAAGTGTTTTGAAATCTAAATGGGAAAATAGTTTGTTGTCAGGGGGAGTTCTCATTGTTTATGCCAATGAATGGCGAATTGAAGTGATTCGATATCAGTTTGTCATTTTATTTGTACAGTTTTCAAATTTTCCTTGAAAATCAAAATTGAAACATATTTTGATTTTAGGGGGAGAAAAATTTTAAAAAAAAAATTAGAAAATTTGAAAATGCCAAAAACATTGAAAAAGTAAAAATGAGTTTTGGTGCAAATAGGGGAAATGATAGTACATCAGCTAGACTGGCATAGTACGCTAAAGATTTGTAATGTATAAATGCAATTAAGCAGTCTCGCTAAAGATGTGTCGATTGGTTTTCACAGAATTAGTAGATCAATTTGGGATATAAACATAAATTTCACTTGCGTCTACGTGGGGAACACCTCCAGGATATATAGGTAACCCCTGAAATCCTGTTTGAAGGGTCCCGTATTCTGAGATACTAGGTCTTTATGCTCAGTGATATCTGGGGTATTATCCTGGGACTTCTGCTGTATGGAAGTACTGACCTAGTCCCTGGATAATACTTTCTGCAAAAAGCTTTGAAATACAAGCTCGCCCTCAGCAATTTGATTAAACAATAAAATTGATAATCTTTGCTGTTGTAACAAAAGATCCTCTAAAGGGGACCCACTTAAAGTCGAAGCCGTCATCTCTCTGCGTATACGGAAGTATCGACCTGAGCTCTCACGGCCCTCGCACATAACCCCTTAACAGATATCAGCTGTGGTATACTCACCTGTAAGACTGAATACTGGGGTCTGGATACGGGAGTATATACTGAGGTGGGACACATGTAGATGTTTAAGTTCTAAAACACTAAATCTGTATCCCGAATAGGTTGAACATTTTGTGAGAATTTAGTGGATCAATATATCGACAATCAACGCGAACTGTTTAAAAGCTTAAAATGAAATAACAAGCTTAACGGTACTAGTGTCTAGTCGATAGCTGATATGATCCTCTTACACGAACTCACAAAAATATTATCTGTATATATTTGTTTACTGCATTTCATTCATAATCAAAAATTCAAAAAGATTTTCGACTAACTGATGTTGAAGAGCTGATATTCAAAATTCGAGTGCTAAACATGATGAACAGGATTGGGAAATTTTGTTGAAAATTCTTTGAATGACATATATAAATGGTTTGTAAGATTGTGTGTCTAGTTAATCAAGGTCATTTATTTGAACTTGATGTAACTAATATGTTTGTTGAAAATGATGTCTACCAGTAAGTTTACTAAATTCAATTGTCATAAATTTGTGAAACTTATGATAAGGTAGAGAATGTGTAGGTTAAACAGGTTTGGACTTTATCATTCCCAACGGAAGCTAATTGTCAAAGCTTGAACCAGATATCTCAGATTCTAGCATATTGAGAGGGGGAGTCAATGAAAGGGGAAGTCTGGATCAATAGTCAAAGGGAAGATGGAAGTCAGAGTCAGGTAATGATCTTAAAACCTGTGAAGAAAGATTGAATGATGTGAAGACAGAGAGTTGAAGAAAAGACTAAGACCGAAGACTCAGGGGCTGAAGATTGCTGAAGACTACGTCAACATCCAAGGGGGAGTCTGTTGATGCACGGAATGTCTGTTGACTTCGTCTACATCAAGTCTTAGGTCAATATAGGTCAACATAGGGTTTAGAAAGTCAAAATCATGAATTATGTTGTAGGTTCGCTTATGTGAACATATGTTTGTAGGAGGTCCGCTCATAGGGTCTTAACAGGTTCGCTTATAGGGCATCAGGTGGTTCGCTTATTAGTCAAAGTAGTAGGTCCGCTCATATGGCAGTCCATATGAGCGAACCAGCCAATACTATATATACCTGATGTTTGTGTTTCATTTGTAACGTTGGAGCGGATCGAGACCATTGCTTGTGGAACGGAACTCTGTCAAATTGTAATCAGAAAGCAATAAGAAAGAAGAAATTAGAAAGGACAAGCTGTTGTAACTTCATATATTCTGATTCCGCCTTTATATGTGAGGATGAACTGTCTCGGCTGACTTTTCGGGTCAAAACAACAGTCCAACAGTCGAAAGGAAAGGGTGAAACCCATCCGAATCAATGCCAAGAGCATTGAAGTGAAGAATAATTTGATTGAAAGGTTGTTAGCTGCACAGAGAGAAGCTGTGTTGGAAGCTAACTATCCTAAAGAGAAGCTGGGAGTAACTGAGGAGCAGTTAACTCTTAGCAAGGACGGAATTTTACGATTGAATGGACGAATATGGGTTCCAATTTATGGAGGACTACGAGATGTTATCCTCCAGGAAGCCCATAGTTCCAAATATTTTGTTCACCCGGGAGCTGATAAGATGTATCAGGATCTAAAGGCAAATTATTGGTGGATAGGCTTGAAAAAGTCTGTAGCCGCTTATGTAGCCAAATGCTTGACTTGTGCGCAAGTCAAAGCTGAGCATCAAAAGCCGCCAGGCTTGCTACAACAGCCTGAACTTCCCGAATGGAAGTGGGAATGTGTAACTATGGATTTTATTACCAAGTTACCCAAGACAAGGAAAGGAAATGACACAATATGGGTTATAGTCGACAGACTGACTAAGTCAGCTCATTTCTTACCCATCAAGGAGACTTATAGCTCCGACATGTTAGCCCAGTTATACGTTGATAAGATTGTAGCCTTACATGGCATACCTGTGTCTATTATCTCCGACAGAGATACTAGATACACGTCTCATTTCTGGAAAAGCTTCCAGCAATCTTTGGGCACACGTTTGAATTTTAGTACGGCTTACCATCCCCAGACAGACGGTCAGAGTGAGCGTACTATTCAGACGTTGGAAGACATGCTACGTGCATGTGCTATCGATTTGGGTGGTAGTTGGGATAAGAACCTACCACTAATCGAATTCTCCTACAACAATAGCTACCATACCAGCATAAAGGCTGCGCCTTTCGAGGCATTATACGGTAGAGAGTGCAGATCGCCTGTTTGTTGGGCGGAAGTTGGAGATGTCCAATTATCAGGACCGGAGATAGTCTTTGAAACGACGGACAAGATTGTCCAGATTCGAGACCGTCTCAAAGCTGCCCGAGAGAGGCAGAAGAGTTACGCGGATCCAAAGCGTAAAGATTTTCACTTCGAAGTAGGTGAAAAAGTGTTACTTAAAGTATCACCCTGGAAGGGGGTGATGCGTTTCGGTAAGAAAGGCAAACTAAGCCCGAGGTACATAGGACCTTTCAAGGTTATCGCACGTGTCGGGTCAGTTGCCTATAAGTTAAACTTACCGAAGGAGCTCAATGGAATTCACAATGTGTTCCACATCTGCAATCTGAAAAAGTGCTTCGCTGACGAATCACTGGTAATACCCCATACAGATGTGCATATAGATGAGAGCTTAAAATTTGTGGAAAAACCTTTGTCGATTGAAGATCGACAGGTAAAGAAGCTTCGAAGGAAGCATGTACCGATTGTAAAAGTCAAATGGGATGCCCATAGAGGTCCCGAATTCACGTGGGAGGTTGAATCCATGATGAAAGAGAAATACCCTTATTTATTTCAGTAAATCTCGGGTCGAGATTTATTTTAAGGGGGTGAGGATGTAACACCTCGAAATTTTTGTGTCTAATAATGTGTTGACACGTGTCATGAGCTTACACGTGGCATTAACTATTAAATAAAGGACTAAAGTTGACAAACCTTGAAAGTATGTAAATTCAAGGGTTATAAATGTCAACGAAGGGTAAATATACTGAATAGTAACCCTAACTGATGCTCGTACCTTCAAACGAATAAATCATGGATCGTACGGAGCGAAACGCGGGAGAAAGTGAGAGATTACAAGCTACAGGGGTTAATTGTGTCAACATGTTTAATTTATACCTCTGAGTGACCCTTTGACGAACCCGAGGCTTTGTAACAGTAAAATACGCTCACTAGAATATACGATATAAATTTCGCGAAGTTCCGTTTTAAAACGAGAAAGTTATGATCAAATTCGTATGAGAGGGGTTAAAAGCGTCAACAATAAAAGTTAAGGCTTTTCGGACAGTAATTAAACTAAACAGGGACTTAAAAATGCGGGTAAGGGTCACGAGGCACTTAATGGTAAATAATCGAGGGCCAAATCGCAAAGTTACCCCTTCGAAACCGAAAGGTCAGGTTAATCATTACAAAAGATTTGAAAATCTTTGAAATCAACCCTCAGGCGGGCCGCGTGGGTGAAACCAGCAAGCCAATGCGGGCCGCGAGCCACCCGTTGATTCGTTTACTGACATGAAGATTCAGGCGGCCCGCGTACACATGGCCTGATCTCTAATGCGGGCCGCGTAAGGACCCCAGATGCAGAAACTTTGGACAGATGCATTGTTTGAGCTTGTGAACGACATTATGTGCATTAATTGAAGCATGGGCGCGCTTTACATGACCCCTAGCACCCAGGGCCACCTGCTGATCATCCATGATCCATTGTAGGGTGAGTTGTAATGATCCTAAGCCCAATTTTTCACTATAAAAGGACATACATTGTGCACAACTGAAACACACCTCAAACCTGCATTCTAATTCACTTCTGGAGCTTCAAAGCACTCTTCTATCATCCTTAGTCGTGCACCAAGCTTCTGTAAGTATGCCAACCCTTTTATGGCTTAGTTTTTGCTTAGTTTAGCTTAAAAGTCAATCCGTCGTAATTAACGATTGACTTTGCGATAAATCACAATTGGTGCAGTGATTTGTCGAATCAAAGATAGTTATATGTTGGTAATCATGTGGGCTATAAACCCTAAAATAGCATCCTCTGATTCCCACTCTAACTAGTCCGAATGTCGAGTCAAACGTGCTTAGAAAAAGTCAACAGAAATGCTACTTTGCGATTTCTTGCATAATCAGTAATGTAGATGATATGTAACCTGTTTAAACACTCATAAAACATGATAATAAGTATATAAACTAGTCTAAGCATGTTTGATCCGACCATTTACTGTTTTGACCCAGTTCAGAGCCGAAAGTCGCAAAAGCTTTGACTTTTGCTTTGACTTCAGTTCTGACCCGTTAAAGTTTGATTTAGATATGCCTTAGGACTCTCTAAGGACCAGGTTACATGATGGTATAACCCTCTATGGCCGGTTCGTTGTTTGTCCGAGTCTTTTACACATTTCCGTTAAATGCTTAAAAGTTGACCGTAACGCCCTTTTTGATTTAAAATGAGAATTTCGGACATGTGAAAGAAACATAACCTTAGTTACTGATTTCTAAGCATGTCCCTAAAATTTCATGTCAATCCGAGGTCCAGAATAGGAGTTATGCTAAATAGCGCAAATTACGGAAACTTTGTAATTGAATAGCGCAATTAGCATAACGCCTATCTAAACCCAGATTTCGACACCAAACCTTTTACACACTGATGTAAAATAATATTTTGGGATTTTTAAAGATTTTTAATTATTTTTAACCTGCTCATAACCTGCGGTTATGGCAACGGTTCGGTAAATACCGAATATACCCTTTTCGGCCATAACTCGAGTTCTACAAGGCCTTTTGACCCGATTCCAGTTGCTACTGATTTTAAATAATAAATGAAGTATTTTAGACTTTATAAAATGTTCGGGAAACTCAGATTTCCTGTAGAACTCAGAAACCTCTTTTATAATCTTTAAAAAGACCGAAATACCCTTACGGGGCATAATATGAACTTAAACTCGTTACGGGCATTATGTAAGGTATCCTACTGATACCACAACCTCTTTAAAGCATATTGACTTAGGAAAACAGTGTAGGACTCTTACGGTTACCCGTTACGCCTTTTGCGCGCACGGTTCGGCTTATGTAACTAGTTTACATAAACTAGCCGAAACGGGTCAAACCATATTGTTTTGACCCCAAAATCCAGAGTGTGATTATTATACCCATATAAGACAAGTCTTCAAACTTGTTGGGTCAAAATCACATTCCATTCCCGGTTTTCGCCTTTCACGCGATTAAACCGTAACTATCCGTTGAAACTGACCGGTCTAAGCTACGGCTAAATTAAAGACCCGTTAGGATTCTAATAGGTTATATTTAAACCTTCGTTCCAGATTAGGAGACCAGTAAAAGCTATCTGCAATTTATTTCGATTAAGGATTTATACTTGCAAAGGTAAATACTTTTAACTTATTTTCCGTTATACGGGCTTGGGTTACGGTACATAGTATACCGCTTGATCGGGCATCAAATTCTCCACCGATTGAGTGGGTAATTGAATAAATTTGATCGGCTCGTTTAAACAGTCTTGTTACTTAAAAGCCTTTGGGGGGTTAATGACTATGTCCCGGATATCCCTGGCATCATTTTACGAAATGGCCACGACCTAAGCGCGGAGTGTAGGCGTACACTCGTCAGTGCATAAATAGATCGCTGTGGTGTGTCTATTGATCTTTAACCCGGACTTGATCCGGGCTACTGAACGCATAAGGAACATTTAATTCGTTCACAAGATTATATATTTAAAAAATTCTCCCAAGTTATAAAAGAATTTGTGCCTTGTGCATTCAAATCAATTTTAAATAAACATTTTTTAAAAGTGTCGGTTGAATGTATTTACCAGTGTAAACTGACGTATTTTCCCAAAAAGATTAAATGCAGGTACTAAACATAATTGGCTGGCTATATCTCCTTAGCATCTTAAAAGAGTCTCGCAAGCTTAAGGATGACTTCGTCTGTTGAACAATACTTTTGTTATTATTATTGATCCCCTGTGGATTTTATTTCAACAATGGTGATACTTTGATATTACAGTTAATGTTGAAATATATTTATCTTTATGCTTCCGCTGTGCATTCTTATATTGTGTGGTTTGACTATATTGTTGCAAACTACGTCACGACAATCCCCCACTGGGCCCACCGGTGAGACACGTGGAAATCGGGGTGTGACATCATATTTGTCTTCAAAAGGTAATTCTCTTGGTTAAAAATGTGGGCCCGTCCTTTGAGTGATCATTATTCACCCCCTGTTAGTCTGCCGAATATTAGTGGCGGGGTTTAATCCCATCAGTACACGTGCCCCTTTTTTGAATTTTGAAGGGATGGCAATGTGACAGTTATCGCCATTGTCAGTTACCTCTTTAAATACCCCCTTAGTCTTCTTGAATTCTCATTCCACTTCCACCATAACCCTCTGTTTCTTATTTTCTTGACATTCCTCCGATCACCATTTCCCCTTCAACTATGAGTCGTACCGGCCGTTTGGCGATCCGATCAGTCTTGACAGCGAAGGACTTGGAGTCCTTTGTCAAGACTTACAATATTCCTGAGCGTTTCTCTCCTACCTTGCCGGGTCCTGATGAACCGGCTGAATGTACACCGGACCGGATTCCCCTTTATACATTAGCATTCTCTTCTTGTGGAGTCCGGTATCCCCTTTCATCTTTCAAGATTGCCTTGTTGCGTCACTTTGGGGTACATTTCTCTCAGTTGCATCCCCTAGGGTTTATGAGAGTGGTGCACTTTTAGTTGTCTTGTGTGGCCATTTCCGGCGAGCCATCTGTCCCTTTATTCTGTATGTTTTATAAATTGATCTCCGATGGGGATTTGTTCACCTTTGCCAAATGGCAGAATAGTGTGTCGAAACCTTGCTATACCTTTATGCCAACTTCCACTTACCCCAAAGAATGGATGAGTAGATTTATCTTTGTTTCGGCTACCATGATACCGGAGTCTCCACCACCAAGAGATGTTGAGGCCGCCATTGAAGACATTGTTCCCACCTTGTCTGCTAATGAAACCGTCCAGTGGAAGCATATGTGTGAAAACCCGACGAGGGCTTTTACCTTTTCTGAGGGGATCCTGGCCATGGGAGGCTTGAGCCCTTCCTACTCAGTTCGTCCCAAGGCTTTTTTCGGCAAGAAAGGTATCTTCTTGCCCTAGATTTACTGCTATCTGTTTTCACTCTTTGGTATCTGTGCAGTCATCTTTAGTATCATTTCTTATGCAGAGTTAACTTTGTGGAGATTGCTTTAAGGGGATTCTAAGGATGTGAAGTTTGTAATTGGTGATGAGATTGATCCGGGTTTGAACCGGAGCGTAGGCATGCAGGTTACTAGAGGGTCTGCTCAGGCCGGGGGCTTTGTTGCTGTGGAAGGAGGTGAGGGGACCTCCTCCGATGGGGAGGAGAGTTCCCTTGATCTTCCTCCCGTTAAGCATTCTTGTCAAAGTGATGATGAAGATCTGGAGGTCCGTTTGGTCCGTAAGAGGAAAGCTGTAAGTCCTAAACCAGCCCCTGCTCCTCGTGATATCCGGCAGAGGCTCCGGAGTGCTAGCGGACAGAAACCCCCTCCTTCAACAAAGGCTGCTTCTGAGCTTCCCCCTGTTGGGGTTAAGGGTTCGTTGTCTAAGCACCTGCGGTCCTCTAGCCTTGTGAGTGCACCCTTGTTGGTGAGCTTATTTTTCCTTTTACTTGTTGCCTTATATTTTTTTTTTACATTTGGGGAGGTATTTGATACTTCCTTTTTTTATCTGAGTAGGGAAGTTCTCATGATCCAATAGAGATTCCTACTGGCCCCTCCTCTTCCCGTGTTCGGGACAAAACTCCAGAAGTAAGCATTGCCCGCATTACCTCAGCTTTTGAGATTTCTCCTCATCATGCTACTGGGACAAGTAAATCTTCTCAGTTTGAGGGTCTTGCTCATCGATCCCCTTTCGCTCCCCTGTTTGCTGATGCCATCCCCCTTACCTATGTCCCTAAGTGGAAAATAACTCACTCTTCGGTGATAGGGACCCCTGAGACTGCCAGGGATTTTTTGAGTCATGTTGTCCCTCCCTCTCATAGGTTTATGAATTCTGTTTTGAGGAATGAACTTTTTGAGGATCAATACAGCATGTCACTTTGTGAAAGCTTTTTCAGGGGTGCCGGCATGTTGCAGAGGGTTGATGATTTGAGCAGGGCGAATGAAGAACTCAAGAGTGAACTCAAGGCTTCCCAGTCTGTTGTTGTCGACCTTCGATGTCAAGTGGTTGAGGCTGAGCGAAAATTGCAAGAGGAGAAGGTACATAGCCTTTCTCCCCCCCTTTTTTTTTATTTTCCGATTGCTTTTGGATTCTTTATAATGTTTTTTTGCATAGGGGGCTGGAGCAATGTTGGAGCGGAGGGAGCAAGCTTGGGAGAGGGAGATGGCGGTGTTGGCAGGGGAGAAGGAAGAGTTAGCCGCTGAGCTAAAGCATCTGAAGGAGGTCGGCTCCGTTTCTCAGGAGCATCTGAACACTATGTATGTTGATTATGGGATAGATTCTGATGATAACCACCGATTGGCTAAAGAGAAGCGTTGGTTAATCACTGAGGGTTTCGGAGCTTTCCTTACTGTTGTCGCTCAGTCGGAGGATTTTAAGAATGCCCTGTTTTCCTCTGCTGGTCCCTCGTCTCCGAAGTCTTTGTCTGGGGGTGGTTCCCAGTGATTTTTGAACATTAACCTCTTTCGATATGGTTGTAACCTGGATAATTACTTACCCTAGAATACTTTAAACTTTTTTGGTGTTTGGAAGGAGAACCTTTGTGTAGGGGTTCTCCTGAGTACTTAATCATATAACCTATGACTGTATGTTGCTATCCTGCCTCTTGTTTACTTTTTGTTGTGTTTTTTTTCATTTTGCAGGAGCTTTTTGCCAGGGATCGGGTCAGCACTTTTCTAAAGACTTTTTGAGCTGTTAGGAAGAAGCCGTGCTTTAGTCTTTTTGTTATGTTTGTTGACTTGTATGTTAGTTGTTTTTGCCAAAGTCAGTAAGGCTTCGCATTGTACATTTACTTTGCAAATAAATAAAGAGAGACTTCTTTTTGTAGCTTGTTTACAGAAGTGTGTTGTGCTTATGGTTTGTTTGGTAAACCAGGATTGTCTGTTCGAGGCCAATCCCTGGACAAGTTTATAATGTAGGATTATGTTTTTTGGTTTGTTTGTCCGTTTTCTTTGGGTTGGCTAGACCCTATTTTTGCCCCACAGCCGGGCGTTTGGTATATTTGGTATACCTTGTACACGTGTGTTTGTTTTATTGTTAGGTTTATACCCGTTTTGGGCACGTCTGCCCTGGTATAGCACCTGTTGTTTAGCCAAAAGAGGACAAGTGGATTGTCCGTTTGTCATTCACTTCTTTGGGGACTAAGTTACCCGTACAAGTTTTTACAAAAGATTTTATCTTTGGGTATGCCCCAGACTAACAGTTAATCATTACAAAAGTGGCTCCCTGGCCGTTTTTCCTGGGGGATGAACCCCTCATATGTGATACTTCCTTTAGTTGCATGAGGTTCCATGTCCTGGGGACCTCCTTGCCTTGGAGCATTTCCAGCTTGCAACTTCCTTTGTCGTTTGCCCATGTAACCCGGTAAGGCCCTTCCCAATTGGGCCCTAGCTTCCCGGTGTTTTCTTGTAGGCTGGCTTCGTTTGATCTTAGGACCAAATCTCCTGGGACGAGGTTAAGCTTTTTCATTTTTGCGTTGTAATAACTTTCAAGCTGCTTCTTGTACTTAGCCTCCTTGACTGCTGCCACTTCTCTCCTTTCTTCAAGCAGATTCAGGTTCATCCGGAGGTCTTGCTCGTTTTCGGCCTCACTGAGCTTTATCCTGGCAGTTGGGGATCCTATTTCAGCCGGGATGACAGCCTCCATCCCGTAAGTTAAGTTGAAAGGAGTCTCCCCGTTGCAGTCTTTAGGGGTGGTCCTATATGCCCATAACACAAATGGCAGTTCCTCCAGCCATCCTTTTTGCTTTCTTCCGAGTCTCCCTTTCATCCCTTTGATAACGCTTTGATTTGCTCTCTCCACTAGCCCGTTGCTCTGGGCGTGGGTGACGGAAGTGAACACTTGTTGTATGTGCATTTGTTCGCACCATGGTCTGAAGGGTTTTCCAACAAATTGTACGCCATTGTCACTCACGAGCTCCTTAGGGACACCATATCTGCAGATAATGTTGTCTAACACAAACCGCCTCATTTGTTCCCTGGTTATTTTTGCCAAGGGTCTCGCTTCTATCCACTTGGTAAAATAATCGATGGCAACTACCGCATATTTGACCCCTCCTAGACCCTCTGGGAATGGCCCGATTATGTCGATGGCCCACTTTTGGAAGGGCCAAGACGTTGAGACGGATATCATGGGGTGTTTGTGGCGATGAGTCATTGGTGCGTGGATCTGGCAATTGTCACATCTTTTAATCTCCTCAGATGTTGTTTCATACATTCGAGGGCAATAGAATCCTGCATTCATTGCCTTTGCTACTACCGTCCTTGGCCCCAAATGCATTCCACAAATCCTCTCATGTATTTTTCTGATCACATACTTAGCTTCTTCCATGTCGATGCACTTCAAGGATGGGCCCGGGTATGATCTTCGGTAAAGTTCTCCATCAACCAGCTTATACTGTAAGGCTTTGACTCTTACCTTCCTTGCTGCCCAGACTCCTTCGGGTAACGTTCCGCCTCTGAGGAATTTTGCAATCGGTGTCATCCATGTTTCTTGTGCGTTTTCGACTGCAGCCACCTCTTCTGTGCTGAGAGAAGGGGAAGTTAGTACCTCCACTTTGACTTCTCTGGTTAGATGGTCAAATGCCACTAAGGCCAGTTTGCTGAGGGCATCAGATTTTATGTTTCTCCCGCGGGGGATGTATTCTAACTTGAAGGTCTTGAAAGCTTTGGCTGTCTCTTTTACCTTTGCTACATACTGAGCCATGGTGTTGTCTTTTGCCTCGTATTCCCCTTGGTATTGTTTGACCACTAACTGCGAGTCGGTACTGGCTTCTACATGCCTCGCTTTCATGTTCTGGGCCAGCCTCATTCCTGCCAAGAGGGCTTCGTACTCCGCAGTGTTGGTGGTGTTTTCAAAATCTAACCTGATGGCGTAGGTTAGCTCAACTCCTCCAGGGCTTGTTAACGTAATGCCCACTCCACTCCCTTCTTCGCTAGAGGCTCCGTCTGTGAGTAGTTTCCACACAGCCTCGTCTTCCTTCTCTTTCTCTTCCCTTTCCAAGGCCTCCCATCTTAAAAGTTCTTTTTCCTCATCCTCGGGGACTTCTGCTAAGAAATCGGCCAGTATTTGTCCTTTCATGGTTGTCCTGGGTTTGAACTCCAAGGAGTGTTCCCCCAGCTCTACGGCCCACTTAGCCAGCCGCCCCGACAACTCCGGCCTCCTTAGCACTTTTTGGAGGGGTTGGTCTGTCATTAAGGTGATTTTATGTCCTTGTAAGTACCTTCTGAGCCTTCGGGATGCAAAGACGAGAGCTAGAGCCAGTTTCTCTAGGGGCATATAGCGTTCCTCGGGGCCCTTGAGGGTTCTGCTAATGAAATATATTGGTATCTGCTTTCCCTCCCGTTCCACCATCATAATCGCACTTATGGTTGTTTTTGAGGCCGATAGATACAAGAGTAGATGCTCCCCGGGTACTGGGGTGGCTAGGGTTGGGAGTTTGCAGATGTAAGCCTTCATTTCTTGAAAAGTGGTTTCTGCCTCGGAGGTCCACTTAAACTTGTCTGTTTGAAGGCACTCCTTCAGCACCTTCATGAAGGGAAGGGTCCTGTTTGCGACTTTTGACAAAAAGCGGTTTAAGGCGGTTAGCCTTCCGTTCAGCTGCTGGATGTCTTTCAAGGACCTGGGGGACCGCATTTCAGCCACAGCTTGAGTTTTTTCCAGGTTAGCTTTGATTCCACCCTTAGTGACCACCACCCTCAGGAATTTCCCTTTTTCTACCCCAAAACAGCACTTCCCAGGGTTTAGCTTCATATTAACATCTTGCATGGTACGGATAGTTTCAGCTATGACATCTATCATGGCCATTTCAGTCAGACTCTTGATAATGATGTCATCGACGTACACCTCCAGGTTTCGTCCCCGTTGTTCTCTGAAGAGGGTATTCATGAACCTTTGATAGGTGGCCCCATCATTTTTGAGGCCGAAGGGCATTTTGGTATAACAAAATGTCCCCTCATCTGTGATGAAGGCGGTCTTTTCCTCATCTTCTACTGATATCTGTATCTGATGATAGCCTTTGTAGGCATTCAAGAAGCACTTCAGGGGATATTGAGATAAGGAGTCCACCTGGACGTCTATCTCTGGAAGGGGGTAGCAGTCCTTGGGGCACACTTTGTTTAGATCTTGAAAGTCGATGCACATCCTCCATCCCCCGTCTTTCTTTTGAACCATAACCGGGTTTGCAACCCAGGATGGGTACTTCACTTCTCTGACTATTCCGGCTCTGAGCAGTTTCCTGGTCTCCTCGCAGGCGGCCCTCCTTTTGCTGGGGCCATGCTTCGCTTCTTCTGCTTGACTGGCTTTGCCCAGGTGTATGTATTGAGTCGGTGTTCGGTTAAGCTTCTTGGGATTCCTGTCATATCTCCATGTTGGAATGCAAATACATCTATGTTGAGGAGTAGTAACTCTTTGAGAGCACTCTTGCACTTGTCACTCAGGTGACTTCCTACTTTGACCGTTTGTTCCGGGAATCTATCACAAAGGACCCACTCCTCGACCCCCTCCTTCTGGGGCTTCTCAGATGTCTCCCCCTCAGACACGGAGGAAATTACTTCGTATGCAGATTTCACCCAAGCCAAGCCTTTTGGCGTCTGGAACACTAAAGCTCCGTGTGGGGTCGATGCTTGTGCTTGTAGGTCCCCAATCCCAGGTCTTCCTAGGATTGCATTGTACTTTGAGGGTGCCCGGACCACTGTGAAAGTCAGGTTTATAGTTCGGACGTGATCCCCTACCCCGACTGTGAATGGGAGCCTGATTTTTCCCAGGGGGTGTGACACACTGTTGTTGAAACCTACTAAGGGGATAGAGTCCTCCTCGAGCCGATCTCTTACATCTCTGTCAAATCTGAGGAAACAGTGTTCATATATTACCTCAACTCCAGATCCCCCGTCCACGTGTATTCTGGACACCTTGTGACCAGCTATTATGGCTGAGATGTTGAGAGGGAGTCGTTGTACTTCGTTTTCCTCCAGGTATGGCATCAAGATGGGAGCTTTCATGTGGTTCGGGGAGCCCAGAATTCTGGCCTTTACACTTCTAGTGGTATCAAGTCCATCCCTCCTTCTAATCATGTCAACATCTGCCCTTCCAGGCTCCCTCACATCTTTCCCTTTGCGATCCCCCCCTCCTTCCTTTATTTCCTTAACCAAATGGGCCAGTTTTCCCGTTTTCACCGCGGCCTTTATTTCTCTCCTTAGATACATGCAATCATCAGTTTTGTGGCCAAACCCTTTGTGGAAGTCACAATACTCATTTGGTTGTGCCTTTGGCCCGGGTTTTATGGGTGGTGGCCTTGGGAAGGAGCCCTTCACCCTCTCAGTAACCAATATTTCACTTGGGGTTTTGGTAAGAGGGGTGAAGCTGTCAGAGTAGGGGGGATGGGCCTCTTCCCCGAGGCCTATATGGGGAGTACGAGGGCCTTGTTCTATCATGCAACATTCTATCAAAAGCAGGTTTTCTTGAGTAAGGTGTACCTTTTTCGGGAGGCTTTGCAACCGTGGTGAGCCTTCGGGGTGTGGTGTCCATCTCCTTAGCTTTGCTAACTGTGTCTTTATCCCTGACAAAGGCTCTGACTCTGTCCATGAGGTTGTCAAATGAATGTGGGAATTCCTCTCCCAGCTTCTTGCATAGTTGTGCATGTTTTAACCCGTTAATGAAACTGCTGATCTTCATGACCTCCGGGACGTCCTTGATATTCATGCTTTCCTTGACAAACCTCTCCATGTACTGGTCAATTCGCTCATTGTCCCTCTGTCTTATGTGCAGAATCTCGTTTGGGTTCTTGACCACTTTCCTCTGCTGACCAAAGTTTCTTAGAAATTTTTCACTTAACTCTTCATAGCTGTCGATCCCTCCGAGGGGAAGGCTGTCAAACCAGAGCCTTGCCCCCTCCGTCAGGGTCTGCACAAACATGTGGCACCAAACCGGCATGGGCCACCGCCCCAGTTGTCCTGCACCTCTGAAGGCATGGAGATGGTCCTCGGGATCTCTAGTCCCGTCATACCTGTCGAAGTTTGGAGGTAGCTTTGTCTTAGGGGGCATGGGTGCTTCAGCGATCCTTCTAGTGAATTTCGAAATTTCAGCTAAGTCTTTAGGGAGGTAGGGTTGATCCAGACCATCACCACCTTGACCTTCCTTCTCCATTTCTTTCCCTTTTTCCTTCTTTCCTGCAAAGAGATCCTCCCTCTCTTCCGAGGACATCTGCCTGAGGGCAGTCATAAACGTTTCCAGTGGGTCACTACCACTGCCCTTGTTTTGTGGGTCTACCCCTTCCTGGTTGGAAGGTGTGTCGAAGGACAGTCTAGCCCTGAGGCTGTTAAGCTTTTCTTGTCTCTCTAAATCTTCGAGGCACTTTTTTAGCTTTTCCTTGTGCATGGCAACAAAATCTGGAGTGATGGTCTCCTTTCTTTCCAGAACCTCCACTTGGTTTTCGTTTTCTTCTTCGTGTGTTATATCTTCCATTGTGACCTTATCCTGGTCGTTCTGTACTGTCTGGATGATACGTGAACCGGGTGGAGTAGCCATGTTGCTGTTTTTGAAACGGGTTATCTTTGACGTCGGAGTTCAGTGTGGAGACACCAGTCAGGCTGTGGTCCCACGGATGGCGCCAATGTCGAATACCCAAATCCCTGCTGACGTTCAATGGGGTCTTCGCTGACGTCAAGATATCCCGGCCTTCGTTGCTACAAAAAAGTAAACCGTTAGCCTCGTCACGGAGGGCCCCGGAAGGGGGATCCGTGACCAAGCTCCGGCGTGAGAATAAGTAAACTTGCCGGAAGAGCTGAGGAGTTTATCCCGATGAGTATGACCACCGGGATGCTTCCTCTAAGGTGTGAATCCAATAAATGTGTGTGTGTTTAATGTGTAAGAATGTTGGTCGGAATAAATGAGAGGGGAGTAAATGAGAGAGTGTTAAATGTGATACCTTCCGAGAGACTGCCCCATGATCACTCCTTGCTTTCCTTATATAACCTCCATGCCTTATCTCACATGTGGGATATTTAATGAGATGATCTAACGGGTTTTAAGGGTCTTCGGGGAGCTCAGACACGTGTCTGACTCCCAACGGTAGGATGGCAACCTCATTTAATGTTTCCGGCTGGAAAGGTACAATGCCAGCCGAGATACTCTTCACATCGGACATTAAATGCTGCTTGCTCTTTCTGAATCCTCGTTTCCCGCTTATTTTCGTATGAAGGAAACCTTAATGGGGAAGTTAAGTTATCTTTGGGCCTTGTCTGTTGGGCTTGTGTGATGGCAGCCCAAGTTGGGTGAATAGAGCAATCCATCGGCCCGTCGTCAATGAACATGAGCAGACAGTCACATTGTCGTCTATGATTTTTAAGAGAACTCTTTATCAGAATTACACGCTCGCATATGTCCCGATTACATAGGCTTGTGCGCCTGAGCCTTGATCCCGTTTGGTGGGCGGGCGCCCCCTTAAAAAAGAATTTTTAGTGTATTTTACAGGCAAAAATCCCGATTGCACCCCTTGAAAGTTGTGTTAAACCCCTCATTTAGACCCCCAGAAAATAATTCCTGATCCCCCACTGCCTGATCCCCCTCGTGTTTTTCTTATTGACGAAGAGTGATTTTTCCTCTGCTTAATGCCACATATTAGGCTAAGGTTTCTTAAATTCCCAACATCACTAAGTAGAGCATTTACGTTTTTGTTTCCCAGTCAAGATCCAAACTTCCAAATATTGTGTGACAAACTACTTATGGTTTAGATTTAGCTTCTTTCAGTTGTGTCAAGATGATTATAGTTTGCATTATTCTTATTTTCTATATCATGAATACGAAGTAGACTTCTTTTACCTGTTTTGGTGAAACAACCAGTTAAGGTTAAATTGTCAAAAGGTACATTCAATTTTGCTTTGAAACTTTATGTCACTTGTGTGTGTTTGGTTTAATGATTTTTTTAAGGTAACTCGTTGTTGTTGATAGTGACTAGACCTACAATCTACATATGCGAAATGCATTTACAAACAATTTTTGTCTTGACAGTAGATCATTTCTTTTTGGAAATATGCTTATAAATAGTTGATTCCCTTGAGGCGAGTAATATACAAATATCTTTATGGGATGGGGGCAATAGCAAAGTCATTAGAGTTAAGAATGGGAGATGAAGGGTTGAAACGTGTATTATCGTCTTCCGAAAACAAAAATACAAAAGATATTAACGTGTTAGCTTTTTTTTCTTTTTTTTTTTTTGAATAGCCAACGAAACTTTTATTACCATACAAACAGGAGATTACAAAACAACCAGCCAGTAGCTAGATTCAAACAGAAAGTAAACGGAAAAAAGAACAAGAAAAGAAGTTACATTGTTACGTTGAAATCCCACCACTCATGTCTTGTTAACAAGCTGAACTTTGATCTCATCTTCACTCCTTGATACGAGGCTTCTTTGATCTCTACCATTATTCTTTGTACGTCTCCTTGTTTGTTTGAGAAAATCTTACCGTTTCTATGTTTCCATAGTATCCACATCGTTTGAATTGCGATCGCGTGTATAATCTTTTTTATTTTTTTACTTCTTTGTAACCCGTTCAGCTCCTGTAATACATCTTTTATGTTTCCTTCCGTGTTTATCATCGGTATACCCAGCCAATTTACAACCTTTTCCCATGTTCTTTTTGCAAAGTTGCACTGAATTAAAATATGAGCCGCTGTTTCGTCTGCCGCCCCGCAAAATCTGCATGTTACATCAGGGATGTTCATCCCTCTGCTTCTCAGAGCTGTTTGCCGTGGGGATTTTTTCTTCCATTGCCCTCCAAACGAACATTGAACTTTTGTTGGTAGTCCACCGGTTCCACTCGAATTCGTAAGCTGGGTCGTTCAAATCAATTTGTCTACTTAAAGCCTGTCTCACGATTTTGTACTGATCTCCTCTTGTTCGTAATTCTTCCAATGCCATACGTCTTCATTTGTTGTTATTACCTGCTGTTGCAACTGGTTAATTAAGCTCTGTAACTCACTTAGTTCTATACCCGTACTCGGAGTCCTTTCCCACGCCAAATCTCATACTAACCCACCATTAGTTACCCTGTAACATTCACTCACCAATGCCCTTCTTCTGGTTGTAATTTGGTACAAATTAGGAAATTGCGTTTTAAGCGAATTATGGCCTAGCCATGTATCGGCCCAAAACATTGTATTCTTTCCCATCCCCACCTTACTTCTTAAGCTTACGGTGATGTCGATATTGTTTTTTGAGAACTCCTTGCCAATTTCGCCTATGTTTTTCCATACTCCGGGCAGGGATTTCTTTATCGGAATCGACTCCACCTTCCTTTGACTGGTATGAATCGATTTTATCACACTTACCCATAAATTTTCTGGCTCCGTTTTCAGTCTCCACCACCATTTGGCCAGCAAGGCCAGGTTCATATCTCTAATGTTCCCTATGCCGAGTCCTCCAAAATCCTTCGATGCTATGATCTTCTCCCATTTCACCCATCTCTAACGTGTTAGCTAATATATTGAGCATTCAATCTTTCTAGCTTATTTGATTTGTTGGGATTAATGATTATCAATACGAGAACTATGAGTTTGTATCCCAACGATTAAACTTAGCTAAGTGTTATGTGTAGCGAAGTAACAATTCAAAACTAATACTTAGTTGAGCTTAATATTTGTGTTAAGTCGTTTATCCTCAAGTTAGACTATTAGATAACGAAGTTAACCAATATATTTAACGAGGTGACACTAACCTGTGCGTTGCTTATTTAACATAAACATGATGTGGTCAAAAAAAGGAGGTAACCCCAAATTATAATAAAGGTTGAGAAATGGTTTGTCATCACAATTTAACTTATAAAAAGACATCTACGTGGTATTAGCCTATGAAAGGAGGTTAACCCCTTTTTAAATGGATGGGCCTGTGTTTAGAAAGAGAGATCATTATCAATAAAGTTTTATTATGCACCTTTTCAAGTGACATATGAGGTACAAAGGAGACCCAAACAATCTTTTTTTAAGATAAGGTATATGAAAGTTTTCTAAGAGTATTCATATCTCATCCATCAAACTATTTGGCATTATTAAATTTTTAAAAATTCTTCTAAAAACACATTACATCTCATCTTCTGTTCCTCTCTCTCTCAAACCTAATTTTTTTAAAAAGTTGTTATAGTAACTTTTTTGACCTTGTATGGTGGAAGATACAGATAATGACTCCACCCTTGGGCATTTTGTATCATATGACAGTTCAGTCAGTAATGAGGCATTGTGGGGAATTATGTTAAATGGTGTGTAATGGGACTTGAAATCTTGTGGGGCATTATATTCTAATAGAATTAAATAAATAATAAAAATAAAAACCATAAAAAATGATATTGGCCAAAGATTGGGAAGGTGTGCGTCAATGGCCAGAAAAATTGAAGGAAGGCGTGGAAAAAAGAACGCTAGGGACAAAAATTAAAAAAAAAACGCCCAAGGAGGCGGTTAAGGGGCATGGAGGCGTTTTTTTTTTGGGAAAAAACGCCAAAAAAACCCCTCACTACGGATGGTCTTAGACCATGTGTAGTGGTAGATGAAGATAATGCCCCCACCCTTGTTTTACGCCATGTGACGGTCCAGACAGCATGTGGGCATTATGGTGCATTATGTTAAAAGAAGTGTAGTGGGGCTTGAAATCTTGTGGGACATTATAGAATTAAATAAAAAAATAAAAATAAAAACCATAAAAAATGCTATTTGCCAATGATTGTGAAGGTGTGCGACATTGGCCAAAAAAAATTGAAGGAAGGCGTGGAAAAAAGAATGCTCCGGACAAAATTTTTGTAAAAATGCACAGGGGGCGGTCGAGGGGCGTGGGGGTGTTTTTTTGGGGAAAAACGCCAAAAAACCCTCACTACGACTGGTCTTATATATAAAAAGCTACTATTTGTCTTTCTTTAAATTACTGTGAATGTATGAAAACGAGAAATATAATAAAATAAATGTTTGTGAGTAAGATAAAGATAAAAATAGTGGATAGAATGTGAGAGGTTTTTTAATGTGAGAGATAATTTTGAAAAGTATGTTTAGATAGAAAATGATAAAGAAGATGTGAATGCTCTAAGAATAACTACTTGCGTTAAAGTCACACATATACTAAAACTAGTTTATAAGCTAATGAGGCATACATGTGGTTTCATATGCCATTTATGATGTAAAATCGGATAAATAGATTTTCTACTGGCAATGCTTATTCCTGTTATGTTACACCAATAGTTCAATGTTTTTTACGTTTATTTTTTCCATTTAACAAGTTTGTCGCAGTGCGTGGGTTTTAAATCGACATAGTTATTTTTTATATGTTATATCTTTCAGTCTTATTTCTTCGCATTAACACGCCGTAACTTTAGTATTGGTGGTCGCTACCAGCGGTGTGACATTGATGTTATTTTGGCATAGTTTTAGGCTCCCGCCGCAACGCGGGGTGTTTAATTCTAGTTATATTAGAAAAAAAAAAAAAACTTTTATGGTACAGTTAAGTTTGCCATTAGAGATATTTGTTCACCTAACTAAATATAAGAAGATAATCTTTTTGTTTTATTTGTTTTCATTTTTTTCATATATGTGTTATGGTTTATTAATCTTTTAATATGTTGTGTTAGTTCGTACTATATTTCACTTAGCATGTTGGTTTCTTCACCAAAGATTGTGATTTGTTTACTTATTTTATTTATGGTTTGATTTAAAGTTTATTACTTTATATATAAAGAATCATTTTATGTCTAACTAAAAAAGCTATCACGTAATTTTTTTTCGTTACATATATATAATTAAACAAAAAAGCTTAAATTCAACATGTTTGGCAACTATTCAGAAAGACATAATTGATAGTAAAAACGGGTAAAAGAGCAAGTGTAGGGATATTATAATTCTATTGTGCACAAGATGTTGCCAACATTGGTAATGGTATTCATCTTTATGATTTTCATGATATTCATTTTATTCGTTGAAAAAGAAGTTCTATTCACAATAAAATATTTTTTGGCATCATAAACTATAGTGAGTGTCGGTATCGTACCAAAGCGAACGCATGTTGTCTGAACAACATCGGTACGAGTAACGATAGTCGATTTATCTCTTTCGATTGATATATCGAGTGAGAGTATCATATCGGCGCTATAACAAATCGTACCGAAAGACCGTCGCGAAGCGCGGAGAATGTCACTAGTTACATGTTATATATGTTATCTTTATTTTATGACATGTTATATATGTTATCTTTATTTTATGAATTTGAGTTAAAAGATACCATATATTTATTTAGGATGATAAAAAGTATTTTTTTAACCACGTATAACGTATTTATCTTTATCTTTTTATAATGTTTCTTTTTGTGATTCTAGATAAAGTTATAGCATGTGTATAAGTTAATTAGTATATATATATATATCTTTTTTTTCCGTCGCGTGTTGCGGCGAGACGGAGCAAATGATAATGTAAAACAAACGTTATTTGAAAATGTAGCATGTTGTTTAGAAAGGCAAACCGTTAGTATCAGTTCAGTGTATCATCGTATCATTTTACGATACCAAATTAATACTTTATTTTTTAATACAAATTCGTTTTTAATAAAACTTATGCTGATCGAGGGTAAAAATTAAGCACAACTACGTAATTAAGTTTTTAGAAAAAAATTAACGAACATAAGTTATTAAAGAAATATCAAATTAATTTATAAAAAAAAAGATGATTTAAAAAAAGAAAAAAAGAATTATTAAAAATAAAAATAAATGATAAAGGAAATATGATTTTAGAAAAGAAAAAAAAAATGAAAATAAGTTAAGTGCTAAAAGTAAATAGGAGAAAATGAAAATATGTTAAAAGTTAAAAATAAATATTAAAAATAATATATTGATATAATAAATTATTAAAAAGCTATATATTATTTTAAATTTAGTATTAATGGTCCATTGAAAACTATATATAATATATAAAATAAAGTGGTCCAATTTCGTGGGTGATTTTTAATTATATTTTATCTATTATCTATTGGTGGGATTTACGATAATGATTACATTAGAGTGTCACTTTCCTTTAGAGAAATATTACAGATGGCTTTCTGTGTTTAGTTTTTTTTTTTTCAAACATGTATTGCTTTAAAAATTAATTAATATTGGTTTCCATAAAAAAATCAAACATTGTAAAATCAAAAAAGGAAGGCTGTCCACATACTAGTCATCCCCCACCAAAGGCTCAATTTAATTGAGAACTACATACCAAGTACCAAACCACCTTTTGATCACTAGCCACGTCCATGTGCACTGCACGTGACTTCAGTTAGTGAACCAGCACGCCACTTGAGTGGAGAGGAGGTTGCTTATGTTTTTGTAGTTTTGTTCGAAGGTGGATTGTAGAGTTGGGTTATGTTTTTGTAGAGATTGTTGTGGAATTGTAAGCATAGTTGAAGATTTGTAGAGATTGTTGTGTTCTTGACCTGGTTGAGGAGAGGAGGTTGCATATTTGTAAGAGTTTGATTTGTTATATTCGTGCAGGAGGAAGAAGAAGGGGAGGCAAAGCCGGTGGTAAACCTACCGACTTTGTCTTTTAAGATAGTGTAAAAAGGGCCTAAAATGTGAGAAGTGTGAGAAGTGTATTATAACACTATATATAATACTATATAACATCATATAAACACTGTATAACAATATGTAACACCATATAATACCATATAACACTATGTAACACTATATAACATTATATAACAAATATAACACTATACATCTATCATAGACATTCTATCAGACAAACTATAGTGTTATATTTGTCACTATATATGGTATTATATGGTGTTACATATTGTTATACGGTGTTTATATAGTGTTATATAGTATTATATATAGTGTTATAATACACTTCTCACACTTTTTACAGGATCCTCTACCTATATATATATATATATATATATATATATATATATATATATATATATAAGGAATTTCAAGTTTTGTCCTTTATCTTTAGGCCACTTTGCAAGTTTTGTCCTTTATGTTTAAATTTGACGAGTTTTGTCCTTTATGTTTAAAAATCAAGCACGTTTTACCCCTTAAGTTTAAAAATCAAACACGTTTTGTCCTTTATGTTTAAAAAATCAAGCACGTTTTGTCCTTAAAAATCAAGCATAAAGGACAAAACGTGCTTGATTTTTAAACATAAAGAACAAAACTCGTCAAATTTAAACATAAAGGACAAAACTTGCAAAGTGGCCTAAAGATAAAGGACAAAACTTGAAATTCACTCTATATATATATATAGGGAGGGGCTCATGCGAGAACTCCATTTATTGTGAGAACCGCGAGAACCAATGTGAACACAACCTAAAATAGCTAAAAAAAACCTAACCCCACCCCCCCCCCCAAAAAAAAAAAAAAAAACCTAACCCCCCTCCCCCCCCCCAAGCTAAATGCTAAATACTAAAACCCCCAAAAAAACCTAAAAAAAACCTAAACCCCCCCCCCCCAAAGCTAAAATGCTAAAAACTAAACCCCAAAAAACCTAAAAAATTCTAAAAAAATCAAAAAAAATCTACTTTTTTTTTTAAATATTTTTTATGCTCAAATCGCTACTTTTAGTGGCCAAAAAAAAAAAAATTAAATTTTTTTTCATCGAAAAGTAGCGATTTTTATATAAAAAATATTAAAAAAAAATTGTGTGATTTTTAGCTATTTTTAGGCATTTTTGGTTGTGTTCAAATTGGTTCTCGCGGTTCTCGCAATAAGAGGTGGTTCTCGCATGATCTTCTCCCTATATATATATATATATAGGGGAAGGTTCATTTGAGAAGAAAATTTAAATGAGAAGAAAAAGAACAAAGGGTATAATTGTAAAACATTAAATACTTTTTCACTTATCTCATTTATTATCATCTTTAGCTAATTAATTAGTCATAAAAATTATCATCCTTCACACTAATATTTTTTGACTACACACATCAAAAGTTACCCTACACCTTTCGAAATTTACCCTACACATGTTGAAATTTATCCTACACAACCTGTAATTTATCATATACACATTGTAATTTATCCTACACTCTAAATTATTTTATTTTATTTTTTTGAAAAAAAATATATATTTTGAAGATAAGTTACAAATTTTAATGTAGTTAGCTATTAAAGAGGAATACTAGTAATTAATGATCTTTGTAGGTTTACCATACTACCCTTATAGTAACATTAAAAACTTATATTAAATGAAGTAAAATAAAGCATTCTTATTAGTTGAAATTTATTCGGTTTTCTTCTTACATAAAGTTTCTTCTCATTTGAACTCTCCACTATATATATGTATGTATGTATGTATATGCTTTAGACCATAGGGTATGGTTTGGGTAGTCCATTTGGGGACTATCCGCCACGTAGGCGTCACATCACATTCGATGAAGGACCATCCAAAGGGGACTACCCAATAATAAAAAACTAATATATAAATAAAGGAGAGAGAGAGAAGAACTAAAGGGGGCCCACCATCAGCCAATCAATGCGCTCATCTCCAACGTCCTGGAGAAGACGCCAAGGACGCATCGCATGCAGGCGGGGCGGTGTGGGACACCGAGAACGAGGCGGGACGGAAGGGAGCCGACCCCCATACCGCACGGTCTTAGCTCACAATCTTTTTAGTTACAAAAAAAAATATATATGTGTGTATAAAGATTTAGCAACATGTTTAAAGGAGTAGATATAGAATTAATCAATATAAAATTTCAAAGCTATACTTTAAACCTTTATTAGTTGGTTTTATATATTTATATACCAAAACTATTATTATTGTTTTTACCAAAACTTATATTGTTTTTCTTATGTTATCGTACAATGCATTATAAAGGTGTAAACGAGTCAAAATGTCTGTTAGCTACTTGAGATTGGTTGGCTAAACTTAAATGAGCTTGAGCACGAGCCCAAACTTAAAAATAAGTTTTTTTTTTCATAAATGAGTATGTGCACGAGCTACACTTATCAAGCTCAAGCCAACTCACGAGCATAAATGAGCATATTTTTTTAAACTCTATCTAATATATTAAATACATTTCTATAATTACTATTATTATATATATACACTTATGATAAGATATAACTATACATATTATGTTATATATAAAAGCTAAAACTAAAAAGTATATATAAAATAAATTATAAATATATCAGAAGTAATTAATTAATAATAGGCAAGTCGTGCTCGAGCTTGAAAACTACTCACTAGCCGAACTCAAACTCGAGCTCAAGCTCGTGTAAGTTAAGCGGCCTGAAGCTCGGTTCGAACTCGACTTCTTTACACCTGTATGGATTAGATATTGTTGTCTATTTGTTATGTTGGAAAACTAGTATTTGAGCCGCGCTTAATAAGTGGTTGAAAATCCATAGCTTTTCATGTCTCAATTCGTGTATTTATGTGGATTTGAGTTCTTGAATGCATTACTTTGATACGGTTTGTGTTTGCAGGCCTTGATAGGTTTAAGATGCCTTTCGAAAGCTAAACAAGATTTTGGAATGAAGCTAAGGGGATCTGAGACGAAGAAACGGGAAAAACAAGCATATTTGGATGTACTAGCGTCGGCTACGGGTATCTAAGCCGTCACCGACGGCTTAACTATGGCATCTACAAGCCATCAACAGCAAGATAGCCCGTCTGCCATCATAACTCGTCGACGACGGGGTCCTTTGGTCAAACTTCGCGAATTTGGTCCTTTTGGCCATTTAATTCGCATTTAATGCTTGTTTGACTGGATTTTCGACTTGGGAGAAGTTATAATAGGTTCTTGGAGCCATTTTCTAAGATCTCTCATCCTCTCTAATACTTAAATCATTATCCATCCATCCAATTGAAGATTGCAAACCGAAAATTGAAGATTACAAGATGTACTTCATGAAGATTGGTAGCTAATCCATCAAGTCTCACCACAGGTGTAGATTTTGTAAGCGTTCTAGGGTTCTTATTACACTAGTTGATTTGTAGATTGTTGTTTTTGCAATTGTATATTTGAAGATTGTTTTGATTGTGTTAGTATTGTTTTGGATTCACAAATTGTTGAGATTTCTTGCATCATTGACTTTGTGAAATGAATGCTGTTAATTAAGCTTCGATTCAAATTAGGGTTTGTTCATGTTCTTAAGTAATGGAGCATACTATTGTCCATTGCTAATGTTGATGATTGTTCATGCCTAAGCCTTGAAACCTAACCCCGTTAATACCAGTTCTTAATCTCAATCCTAAACCTAGTTGTGTGATTAAACCTTAGTGCTTATGATTCGAACCCGGGTGTAATTCATTCTCATGTCATTCTTTAAATCAAATAAAAAATATTCACATCATTGTTTAAGTTACTTCAATCAACGATTTCAAAAGATAAAATTAATCATAGCAAACTTGATAATAACTTCATATACTTGTTTATAAATAGTTTAGACAAACAAATAACTAGTGTAATGCTAACCACATGCTCTCCGTGGATAGGATACCTGACTTGACCTAGCTATTAGGTTAATTAGGTTTTTGATTGATCATTAGCGTTGCTCAGCAGGGTAGGAGGATGATGGTGATGATGTATATTTGTTGATAGTATATAGATGGATTAATATTAGAACATTTAGGCTTTAATCTAAATGACAGTAAAAATAAGAAAGCAACGCGATTAAGTAAACATGTCTAGAGTTAAAGTTAGCTTTAACTATACTAGGTTGAATAAAAAAAGAGAATTAATGTTACATAGTGTATTGAAGGGTTAATACAGACCACGCAGCCTTTAATCTAAATGGCGTTGCGGCGGGGACACGGAGATAGTTCGATTAGGTAGTTTTGATTGTGTTCACACCAATGTTGTAAAAAATCGCGACTAGTCGACGATTAATCGCTAGTCATTAGTCCATTAATCGCTAGTCGGGCCTAGTCAAACCTATTCGGCCGACCAAAAATCGACGATTCTAGCCAAATTCCAGCAAAAACCTGTATATTCCGGCAAAAAACCTCTAACTTCCGGACAGTTTCCAATCAAAACATGTGAATTCCTACAATTAGTCTTGTATACTTAAAAAATTAGTTGAGTAAGAGTTAAAACCTAGCGACTTAAAATATTTATCAATAAAAATGTGTCAATGTATACATAAAATTGAAAATTACATATAAAAACCCGATCCGATTAATCACGAGTAGTCGCTTGTCCCACCTCACAGGCCGACTAGCGACTAACGAGTTCTCTAACCTTGGTTCACACTAGTTCTTATGGTTCTTGCCACAAATGCCAAATGCTAGTTCCTGACGGATCCTCACCCTATATATATATATATATATATATATATATATATATATGGAGTGTGTGTGTAAACAATATATTTCAATAATTAAAGAAATAACAATTAAAAAATTATTTAAATCAATACCACTTTTGAAGGTTTAGTTAGTGAAAGTCTCACTACCTTAGGGGTTGTTTGGCAACATCTGAATGGTTAAGTGCTGCTGAACTAGTAAGAGTAAGAGGTCTGAACCATTAGGAGCCTGTATAATGCTTAACCGTTCGGAGGCAAATGTCAGACCATTTCATATTAGAGGTCTTAACCATTCAGACTCTGTATAATGCTTAACCATTCAGACAGAGCCGTCCCCAAAAAATCTTGAAAAAATTTAGGCCTCGGGTGACGAAAAAAATTGGGCCCAAAATTATGGTTAAGGGTAAATGAATTACAAAAATAAAAACTTAGTGATGGAGCAAAGATTTGAACTTGAGACCTTTGCATTATTTTAAGATGGTTTTTGCCACTACACCATAAATATTTTTGCATTTTAAATGGATGAATATACTAAATATATAATTTAATAAATATATACAAGCTTATAAATATTTTTTGGGCCCTTTGAAATTTTGTGCCTCGGGTGTCGGCACGGGTTTGCCGGGCCCAAAACCGGTCCTGCATTCAGAGGCAAATGTTTAAATCATTCAGACATCTGCTCGTGAAACAAATAGTCTGAACTATTAAGCGTTGAACCAGTAAGAGGTCTAGACCATTAAGAGCCTCATAAAGAGGTAAACAAATAGCCCCTTACACTTTTTAAGTCAACCCGCTACATTTAGAGCATTCGTATCCGTTCCCCATATGTTTGGGAGTGAGTTCCTTATATTATATAAAAAAAATGTTTTCAGTGGAAGAGAGAGAGAATGTTATTATGCATCTGTGTATTTAGAGAACAATGTTCACCCTTTTTAAAATTTTAATATTTTTTTAAGTGGTTGTGAGTGGAAAAAAAGATAAAAGGTAATGATAAAGGTATAAAAAGGTATTATTTTAGAAAAATCTCTATTTTAGCCATTGACCAATTAAAATATCCAAAATAGCCAACTGTAGCGGCTCACCGAGCCTTTTCAATCTCGTGTAACGGTTTAAAAAATCCTTTCAAGTCAACCAACCCATGATTGCCACGTGTCCGACAGTCGTCATTCGGTTGAAAGTTCTTAGCCGGTTGAAGGTTCTTATCCGAGTACTTTCAACGCAGCTCAAGCCTTTTCAGATTAGCCTTTCTTTGGCTTGGCTTGAGAACTTTCATTGGCTTAAGATCTTTTAGTGTAGCGGCTTGGCTGTGCTTAAGATCTTTCCTTGGCTAAGATTTTTCCTTAGCTTGGCTTAAGGATCTTAGATTTAAGATATAACTTTTTTTTTATAATTTGACATATAAAATTCAAGGTTCAGAACTTGTTAGTCAATAGTCGGCTAGTGAGGTGGGAACTAGCGACTACTCGGGATTAGTCGAGATTAATCGGATTGGGTTTTTATATGTAATTTTTAGTTTTATAGATACATATACATATTTTTATAGGTAAATATTTTAAGTAGCAATGTTTTAACTCTTACTCAACTCATTTTTTTAAGTATGCATGATTAATTGAAGTCACATGGTTTGGCTGGAAACTGGCTGTAATTTAGAGGTTTTGGCCGGAATATACAGGTTTTTTGCCAGAATTTGGCCAGAATCGCTGATTTTCGGCTGTCCGACTAGGCCCAACTAGCGATTAAGAGACTGATTAACGAAAAATTACTCAGTTACTGGCCGACTAGCGATTAATCGCCGCCTAGTTGCGATTTTTACAACACTGATAAAATTAAATTTATTGAACCCATGTAATACACATTGTTTTTTAAATATATAACTTTTTATTATTACGATACAAAATTACATTTATTCAACCCGTATAATACATTGGGTTATTAAAGATATAGTTTTTTTATTATTTGGTATATAAAATTAGATTTATTCAACCCGTACAATACACGAGTTTTTTAAAGATATTACTTTTTTATTATTTAGTATTCAAAATTACATTTATTTAACCCGTGTAATACACAGAGTTTTTAAAGGTATAAATTCTTTAATTATTTGGTATATACAATTACATTTATTCAACTCGTACAATACACGAGATTCTTAAATATATAACTTATTATTACTTAATATATAAAAGGAAAATTGGATTTAAATAATCTCAACTTTATCAATTTGGCCGATAATAATCCCAACTCAGTTATTTGCCGATAATAATCCGAACTGGTCCACTTTTGGACGATAGTAGTCTGCGTTAAAAATAGCTTAACGGAGTTAAGTTTTTTTCCTAATTACAAACCGATGTTTCAGGGCTTTTGATGAACGAGTATACGAGTTAATTGATGTAAAATTTATCTCGAAAGACTGCCCTAAACAACGAAGACGGTGCTTCAATTTGGGTGTTTAAACTTCCAATTAACAAAAATCAAGCCGTTTGGAGCACCTTTTCGAGGTAAGTTTTACATAAATCGACTCGTATCCTTGTTCTGATCGAAATCCCTAAAACATCGGTTTGTAATTCAGAAAAAAAAAACTTAACTCCGTTAAGTTATTTTTAACGACGGACTATTATCTGCCAAAAGTGGACCAGTTCAGATTAGATTATTATCGGCAAATAACTGAGTTGGGATTATTATCGGCCAGTTGAGATAGTTGCGATTATTTAAATCCAATTTGCCTATATAAAATTACATTTATTCAACTCGTGTAATGAACGAGGTTTTTAAAGTTATATTTTTTTATTATTTAGTATAAAAATTACATTTACTTAACCTGTGTAATACACGGGGTTCTAACCTAATTTATATAACAATATTGTCAATCCCTTTTCAGAACGATGGAAATTATAAGTTAATTATTATTATTCTTATTATACTTATTATAATATAAATAAAATATTAAAATTATACATAAATAATGTTATTGTAACTTGTTCTAATTATAACTGAATTATTATTATTATTATACTTAGCTAAGGAAAGATCTTAGCCAAGGAAAGATCTTAAGGCAAGCCGCTACACTGAAAGATCTTAAGCCAAGGAAAGTTCTCAAGCCAAACCAAGCTGAAAAAAAGATTAATATGAAAAGGCTTGAGCTGTGTTGAAAGTACTCGGCTAAGAACTTTCAACCGAATGACGACTGTCGGACACGTGGCAATCATGGGTTGGTTGACTTGAAAGGATTTTTTAAGCCGTTACACGAAATTGAAAAGGCTCGTTGAGCAGGTACAACTGGCTATTTTGGATATTTTGACCGGTCAATGGCTAAAATGAAGATTTACCCTATATTTTTGTTTAGAAAGAAGAGAAAAAGATAATAATTTTATTATAATTATATAAATGATGATAACAAAAGGGATCCTCTTAGTCTAACAAGTATTTTACACTAGTCAATTCATTGTGCGATTTTAGCTTACTTAACTCGTTATATAATATAGTTGACCTAGAAGTACCTTAATATAATTAAGAGTAAATTACAAGTTTTGTCATTTACATATATACCATTTTTCACACGTTGTTCTTTGCAGCAAAAGTTGACAAGTTGTGTATTTAATGTTTCAAAATCTTGCACCGTGTGTTCTTTAGCCCTAACCCAGCTAGATTTTTTTAGTTAAATTTGGTCATGTGCCTTGCACATGAGGGTATTCTTGTTATTTCACCTTTTCAGGGAGGGACTATGGAGTAAATAAATTATAACAAGGGACTACTTGTGTAAAAGAAATAAAGAAAACCTTTAATCTCTTTCTCTATCTACCTATATGTTCTCTCTCCATCAAACAATTTAAACACTTCAACCCTAGAATCCCAAACACTCCACTATTTCCTGGAAGACGTTCCAATTCGAATGAAGTCTACGTTGCTTTTACTATTGTTGAGAAGGGAGATGGGTTCAAAAAAAGGTGTCACTGAGGGAGTAGAGACGGAGGAAGTCGCTAGAGGTGGCTAAAATGTCGGCGGAGACAGTGGGGTTAGGGTGGAACATGAGTTTGGTAGGGGGTAGGGTGGTCGAAGGATAAGTTGGGGTTTGGTTTGACGGAGAGGGTGTCTTCGTTGAAGGTTAGGATGTTTATTCGATTGGCGTATTCTTCGATGAAGCTCCCGAGCGATGCGGCGGTGGGGGAGGTGGTAGTGGTAGTGGGGAGATGGCCATGGAGTAGAGGGTGAAGAGAGATTCATATGTGACGAAGATGTTGGGTCGGGTTTGGGATTCTAGGGTTGAGGTGTCCATTGGTGATGGGTGTACTGGGGTAGCGATGGTCAATAGGTGGGGGTGGTGTGGTGGAATTGGTGGTGGTCGGTATGTGGGGGTGGTGGCGGTGAAGGTTGAGGTAGGGTGGATGGTGGCGGTGAAGGTTGTGGGGTGGTGGTGGGAGATGGTGGTGGGTGAAGTCTGAGAGGGAGAATTTTAGGGAGTGAGAGAGAGTTAGTTGTATATATAATTTTGTTTTATTGTTTTAAATAATATTAAAAAAATGAGTTAAATGGCCAAATTACCCTTGTGTAATATGATTTAACAGAAAAATTTATCTGGGTTAGGCTCAAAGGACATACCATGCAAGATTTTGAAACATTAAGTACAAAATCAAAGTTAAATTGGTAAACAAAGTAGAAGGTAAACAACTTTGGCTTAACTCCCAAAGTGTATGAACAGAAAATCATGATTACGTAAAAATTTATTACAATCAAGTATTTATAGGACTCAATTACTTCTCTCTCAAGCATCTTAATCATACTAGAATTAGCTATCATAAATCATCTAATCTACACACTAAACAATTCCAAACTAATTCAAACACTTAATTGATTACTTAATTTAGTTTTTCCAGACACCTAGCTCGTGTAGGAACCCTCCCCTGATCACCGACTTGTGAATCAAGGGTAAAACAGTAATTTGCCAACAATCATCCCCCGAATTTCTGTTTCGCATACGATAGGTCTTCCACACCAAGTAACGTCCTCATCTCACAAAACCTGATCCTCGCTAGCGCTTTAGTCAATGGGTCTGCTCTTTGTTCTTCACCAGATACATACTCGACAATCACTTGTTCGTTTTCAATACATTCACAAATAAAGTGATAGATACCTTGTATGTATATGCTTGCTTCTACCATGGAACACAAGATCTTTAGATAATGCAATTGCTGATTTGTTGTCTACACGAATTACAACTTTCTGTTTCTACCACCCCGTCAGTTCTGCAAGTAACTCTCGAAGCCAGATTGCTTAACACGCAGTTGCAGTAGCCATTATAAATTCTGCTTCGCATGAAGAAAGTGCCACAGTAACTTGCTTTTGAGAACACCATGTTACAGGCGAAGAACCAAGATAAAATATATGACCGGTAGTGCTTTTGCCATCATCTTTATCAACGTTATGGTTGCTGTCACTATAACCCACCAACTTCAAGTTTTCACATCTCTTGTACTTTATCCCAAGAGAAGTAGTGCCACATAAGTACCGTAATATGTGTTTGATTGCATGTGCATGAGTTTCTTTTGGGTTCTGCATATAACGGCTTACCACCCCAACCGAATATGCCAAATCGGGTTGGGTGTGTAAGAGGTATCGAAGGTATCCAACTATCTTTCGAAATTTTGTAGCATTTACTTCCGGTTCGTCTTCATTCTTTGACAACTTCAGCCCAGGTTCCATTGGACATAAAGTCGGCTTACATGACTGCATACCGACTTCCTTCAGAATCTTCAAGGCATAGCTTTCTTGTTTAATTTTTATACCACCTTCGGTTTGAGAAACTTCAATCCCTAGATAATATGTTAACTTTCCAAGGTCCGTCATCTCGAATTGTTGCACCATCATATTTTTGAACTCGGTAATAGTGTACAACAATTAGAAATTGATCCCCAACCGTCTTTCAATACACCGCCTTTTCTTGTAAGCAACGATGAAACCCCATCTTCTTCAGAACACCATATAGCTTCGCATTCCATGCTCGCGATGCTTGTTTTAACCCGTACAAAGCTTTCGATCATTTATAGACCTTATGCTTTTGTTTTGATTTCTCGAACCCTTCAGGCTGACAAACGTAAACTTCTTCTTTTAAATCACCGGGTAGAAAAGCCATTTTCACATCGAGATGATGAATTTTCCACCCATTCGCAGCTGCAAGTGCAATCAGTAGCCGAATCGTCTCGAGGCGAGTCACCGGTGCGAAAACTTCATCGTAATCAATTCCGGGTTGTTGCACGTAACCCTTTGCAACTAACCTTGCTTTGTATTTATTTATCGAACTGTCGGTGTTTCTTTTTAACTTCAAAAACCCGTTTTAAACCAATAGGTTTCGCCCCTTTCGGTAAATCATTTAAAACCCATGTTTTATTTTTCTCAATCGAATCAATTTCTACCTTCATCCAGTCTAGTGAGACTTTTGCTTCAACAAAACTCGTTGGTTCTTCGTTTATTGAAAGCAACAGTTCTTCATACGCCATATTCAACTCGTCATCCTTTAGTTTTGTTGGCAATACAGAAATTCTAGTCGATTTTCGCACAATACTTTCAGCATTTTCTTGGCTTGTTTGTGCTGAACCCGCTGTGAACAATTCATTTTCTGGGACAGATCTGGTTCGACATTCAAAACTGGATTGGGCCTCGGAAGTTGACTGGTCGATGGGTGTAACTGAGCTGGTTTGAACACTAGAGCTGGTCTCGGTGTCATTTGACCCATCAGTATGAGTTGTCGCATCATATTCAAGCGACGAGCCCCTGGGCTCTACCGAAGTGCTACTGGTCATGGACTGGTCTGATGATTCTAGGCTGACTAGATGCGGCCAAGTCCATTGTCTTCATAATCTCCCTACATTACAGTAAATAATCCGGGTATTCTTTGAGTTTTACATTCAACGGTATTATCTTCCTTCCAATTCGAGCCCCTTTTTTCATCAAAATCCACGTGCACACTCACAATAATTCTTTTGGTTTTTGGATCATATAGGCGACACGCTCCAGAACCCGATTCGGAACAGAGGTGTACTAGTGGGTTTGACCTGTCATCAAGTTTCTGTAACTGTTTTGACACAACCCGTTCACACGCCAAACAACCAAATATTTTAAGGTGTTCAAGATTTGGCTTTTTCCCTTTAAACTTTTCGTATGGCGTTTCTCCCACCGAAGCTTGTGTAGGAGTTCTATAACAACGCTAAAAAATGTCCTAAAACACCTCGTAATAAAAAAAACCCGAGCTTACATAACATTATTTAATTTGATAAATAAAAAATGGGATTTACAAGTCTGTCACGGCGCGCGACAGACTTAATTAAACCCTTCGCGGGTCGTGGCGGCCCCATAACTTGTCGAACACTCCTAGGGACACGTGCCATATACGTGTCAAGTCTATACTGATGATCAGTCAGCCTAAACCCTAGCTAGAGGGTGTGGCGGCCCGCGACCGGGATTAGCCCTTGAGCTCCGCGCGGCGCAACGGGACTAGAAATCAACTATAAAAAGACTTTTCCGTCCGCAGTTCAGTTCTCTCACAACTTCTTTCTTTCTCTATACATAAGAACGAAAATAATACCCCTAAATCACAAAGCTCTGCCCCGTTGTAAGTGTTTTAACCCCTAATCACTGATTCGATACCCTGTCCGAGTAATCTTGAACCCATCAACTGATGCCAAAGCGCTGCCTGATAATGGCTATGCTTTGTAAACTAAGTTGGGGTTCTGATCTCGTGAGGTATTGATAAAGTTAAATTGGGTTATTATACTAACACGCGTGCATTGTATATTTTTAATAGGAACTCAAGAAAATTATCAGAAAATATCACCATGAAGCTTATAGTAAAACCTAAGTTTACAAAGTGAGTCATCCTTTCTTTTTATCAAATTGATTTACAAAACCTCAAATGTTTTTCAATTATACTTACAGGGATTAAGTCTTTGTATTCTACAAGTACTGCCGGTATTATGGGGTTTTGTATACATTACTTGATAACCTTCACAATTGGACATGGGTAGCCAATGTGTGATATGACCATAGTCACAGATCCGTCGAGTGACAAGTACTTTGGAGTTTTTGTTAGATATAAATATTATAATCGCTCTTAATGCTGTAAAGTTATAACGATGAGTCATTTTACAAAATGGAATGTACTCACCAGTATTTCTTGCTGATAAAATATTTTTAAAACGCGTTTCAGGTAACTTGATGTGAAGCTATTAGAAGCTAGCCATGGAGCACTGAAAGCTTAAATAAAGTGGCTATTACCCAAATAAAAGAAGAATTTTATGTTTTCAGCAACTAGGGTTTATCCCTATAAATACATTATCAATGAAATATGGGTTTTAGCCCATTTGTTTAATATAAAAGTTTGGTATTTTACAACTCTGAAATTATTTCCTAACTACGTTCCTGATGTTTTAATTCCACTGCAATTTTAATAAACACCGATACCACCAGTTCGCTCTCGCGGCGCCCGCTTCCGGGGTAAGGTCGGGGGCTGCGACAGAAGGTGGTATCAGAGCCACTGGTTTAAGCCATTTAGGTGTTTACCTTACTCCGTTTTTAATGAAACTTAGGTTAAAACGTAGATAAAAATATGCTCGTTCTAATGACATATTCGTCGTTTTATAAAACGTCATATTTTAAAAGTTATACAAGAAAAACGAGTGAAGCAGCTGAATTAATATAACTAAGCTAGCTAGCTAGCATGTTAATTGTCCCACATCGCACAGAAAGCCATTGAGGTGCTTGCTTGCTTCACATATATATAGGAGTTAAATTGTAGGATTTTAGATACACCAAAATTTTCACGGGAACGTTCTAGTATTGAGAATCCCGAGTATACGATACCCCGTTGGGTGTTGTTAGTAGTCGTTTTTGGAGCACGAGTAGGAGCAGGAGTAGGGAAACTCTACATAAACGTGCCGTAGATAGTTTTGAGGTATACTCTCGTTTAAGTTTATGTTTAGTTATTTATTATTTATTTTTAGTAGTTAATATTAGTTTTATTATTAGTAATAATATATTAGTAGTAGTAGTGTTAGTATTATTTTTAGGTACTAGGGTTATTGTCAGGGGCGGGTATTGGGTAGCCTAGCCTTAGTTAGGCATGGACTGATCACCCATGCTTAAACAAGGTAGGGTTAACCAATATCCAACCGTGATAATGACTAGTTAGGTGTACCATTACCTAACCTAGGATTATGTAATTGTGTCAGGACCTTGAGACATAACCCAGTCGTACTAGCGGCAGTTAAGCAATTGCTAATCAGGTGAGTCATCATACTTGTCTTTTAAACTGTGATAGTATACTCGTCCATAACTGGTAATAATGAGAATGTTGCAGTATGCATGTGTTAGTAGGGGTATATGGGATCCTATTATGCTTAATGAGGTGTGTCACTCTGGGAAGGGTAATAAGGTGTTGTACCCACAGGCACTTCGTGCTTATAAGGTCCAGCGACAGACACTCATACCTATGTGACGGCCGTAGGGGGACACAGCTGGAGGACCAGTATGTCTCTTGTATGGTGGTTTGTGACAAGTCAAATGTGACCTATAAGGTTCAGTGAGGCCCAACCTGACTATAATGTGGTCACATGCCCATATTGTGTATGCATATAATGTAAACTGTGGTCTGTCTTTATAAAAATTGTATAGTATAAGCTCACCAGTATATATCTGACGTCGTTTTGAGTATACTTATCTCAGGTGAGTCATGAGGAAAGCTATAGGAACTACTTGACAGTTGTGGAGTTTTAGAAGATCAAGGAGTTCTTAGTTGCCAAAAGTTTGTAAATAAATAAAGTGTTGTACTCAGACTATTATAAGCTTTAATGAAAGTTTAGTTTGTTTCCGCTGTAAGTGTATCAATTGTGCACAATCACCCGGGTTACGGGGTGGGTGTTACATCATGGGACGCCTCGCGACATCATCTCTGACCGTGACGCTCGGTTTACCTCGCGACTGTGGCAAACGTTTCAAGCGACTCTCGGTACTACGCTTAATCTGAGTACCTCATTCCATCCTCAAACCGACGGTCAGACTGAAAGAACGATCCGTACCCTTGAAGAGATGCTCCGTTCGTGTGTCATAGACTTCGCTGGTAATTGGGATAAATACCTGCCGTTAGTCGAATTCTCGTAAAATAACAGTTATCATTCCAGCATTCAGATGGCACCATTCGAGGCTTTATATGGAAGAAGATGTCGATCGTCTATTGTATGGCACGAGATCGGTCACTCGCAACTAACCGGTCCCCAGCTATTGCGAGAAACGACTGACAAAGTCCTCCAGATTTGAGACAACTTGTTGAAAGCTCGAAGTCGACAAAAAAGTTACGCCGATAGAAGACGCAAGCCCCTTGAATTTGACGTTGGCGACTACGTACTCCTAAAGGTATCACCTTGGAAGGGTGTGGTCAGATTCGGCAAGAAAGGGAAATTAGTGCCTCGATATGTTGGACCTTTTAAGATTCTGGAAAGGATTGGAAAAGTCGCCTACAGACTCGAACTACCGAAGGAACTTAGTAATGTCCACCCGACTTTCCACCTGTCAAACCTCCGAAAGTGCCTGGCTGAGCATGATTTAATTGTACCTCTCGATGACCTCCAAATACACGAAACACTACACTTCGTGGAGAAGCCCGTCAAAATGATGGATCGCCAAACCAAGCAGCTCAGACGCTCGCGTATTCCTATAGTGAAAGTCCGATGGGAAGGCAAACTGTCACACCCCTAATTTCCACGGGTCACCGGTGGGCCCGGTGGGGAGTATCGTGACGTAATTGATATCATCATAGTCAAACAACACAACATATGAATGCACAACGGAAGCAAAAGATATAGATTTATTTCAACTGAATATATTGTAATGTTTAAGTATCACAAAACAGTCGAAACAGATCCACAGGCGGATCAAATAAAAAGGAAGCTTGTTCAACAGACTTTGACATCTAAAGCTTGCGAGACTTGAGTAATGATGCCTGGAGTAGCCAGCCTATTTCGTCTAGAACCTGCACTTAGCCTTTTTGGAAAATACGTCAGTTTGCACTGGTAAATACAACTTAACCGACTCATTTTGAAAATGTTTAGAAAATTGATTTGAATGCACTTAGGCAAAAATATTTTATAACTTGGGACAATTATTCAAAATAATCTTGTATACAGTTTTACTCATTTGTCGTCCATTAGGGCCGGTTGCAAGGCCGGACTTAAGTTAACTGACACGCCACATGTATAATGCCCACAAGGTCGATTCCTTATAGTGGGATACCAGTTTTTACATAATGCAACTGTCAGGTGTACGCCTACACCCCGTGCTTAGGTCGTGGCCATTTCATGAATGATGCCAAGGATATCCGGGACATGGTCATTTAACCCCCAAGGGCCATACACCAAATAATACATATCAAACAGGTTATGTAAATACATCAATCACAATACGATTTAAATGACTACATACACCCGACCAAGCGGTACTTTTATAGTACCGTATCCCAAGCCCGTATAGGGAAAATAAGTTAAGAGTATTTACCTGAGCAATGTATAAATCAAATACAGCAAGTGCACGTATCTTTTACTGGGCTCCTAATCTGGAACGAAGGTTTTTAATAACCTATTAGAATCCTAACGGGTCTTTATTTAAGTTTAGACTTAGACTGGTTAGTTTTCAAAAGGAAGACACGGTCCATAACGCATGATAAAGCGAAGACCGGTTTAGAATGTGGTTTTGACCCGACAAGCTTGTATGCTTGTTTAATATGGGTAACTTAAACACATTCTGGATTTTGAGACAAAAATGATATGGTTTAACCCGTTTCGACTAATATATGCAAATTAATTACATACGCCGATCTGAACGCGAAAAGTGCGTAACGAGTAACCATAAGAGTCATATTCAAGTTTTCTAAGTTAACATGCCTTAAATATGTTGTGACATCAGTAAGATATCTTCTATTATGCCCCAAATGGATTTAAAACTCAAATTACGCCCCGAAGGGGTATTTTGGTCATTTAAAAGGTTATAAAAGAGTTTAAATATGATTCTGAGTTTCGGGTCTGATGAAATCAGTAAAAATACTTAATTTACTAAGTTATATCAGTAGGGTATAACCTCTATGTGAAATTTATCATTTCTAACCATACTATGCTCCGAAGGGGCATTTTGGTAATTTCACTTAAGGTTCAAGGTCAAATCTGGAAATCTGACTTCAAAACTTTTGCTTACTGCTAAAGTATGGAAATTAACTTAAAACATCAGTAGGTATCAAGTCTTATATGTCTAATATGGTTTTAATACATACTATGCGTTTAAAACGCTTAAAATGGCGATTTTGAGCTATTTCCGGGTTCTTAAAGGAAAGCTGATATTTTTGCTATTCCAGAAGGCTTAAAATATCCTATTTATCATTTTAGATTAGTAGAAAAAGGTTTGGTTCCAAAAGGTTTGGTAAAACTCATTTTATGGCTTAAAAGGGCAAAACCGACAACTACCGAATTAAGCTTAGAACTCTAGGTTACGATCAGCCTAAAAAATAAATAAAAATCTCCAAAAATCCCAAAATATTATTTTACATCAGTAGGTATAAGGTTTGGCATCAAAAATTGGGTTTAGATAGGCTATATGCTAATTACACCATTTAATTACTAAAAGGCTTTCTAATTACGCTATTGAGCGTAACTCTTAACCTAGACCTCAAATTGATGTCAAATTCTAGGTACAAGTTTATAAATCAGTACCTAAGGTTTCTACTTTTTTACATTTTCAAAATTCATGCTTTAAGGTCATAAGGGCATAATAGTCAACATTTAAGCGATTAACGGAAACATGCATATAAATTGGATAACTAATGAACCAAGTTGTATAATCACAGAGGGTTATACTTATAGGTAACTTGGTCCTAGCAAAGCTCTAAGGCATTCCTAAATCATGCACAAACGGGTCAGAACTGAAAGTCAAAGCATAAGTCAAACTATGCGACTTTCGGTCCCGAACCGAGCCTAAGCTGAAAATTGTCGAGTTGAACATGTTTAGATATGTTCTTACATTGATTACCAAGTTATATTAATGTCAAAACAGGTTGCATAGCTTTTATATTGCTAATTATGCATTTATTTGAAAATTAGCTTTCTGTTGACTTTTATAATCAAGTTTGACTTGACAATTGACCTAATTAGAGTGGGAATCAGAGGGTGACCTTTTAAAGGTTTAATGCCCACATGATTACCAACTCATAGGTACTTTCAAATTGAATTTAGACTGGAGCAATTAAGATTAATGACGAAGTCAAATCTTAATTACGACGATTTGACCAAACGCTAATAAACTAAGCAAAACTGGATTAAAGGAGGATAAGCATACTTACAATAGTCCTAAGCACGACTAATGAACACTAAGGATGAGCCTTGAGCTCCAGGAACCTCCAAGCAAAGAGTTGTGAAGTTCCAAATGAATGAGCAATCAAGAACCCAAGATCATGGCCCTTATATAGGCTTCTTTGATCATCAAGATCATGCCAAACAAGGTCTATGGATGTTATGGGATCATTACAAGTGTCCCTAGGCCTTAATATACCAGCAAACAAGCCCATAGAATCAAAAACAACCATTTTAAGTCGGTTACAAAGCTTTAACAGCCAGTTGTCCTGATTTTCTGCATCTGGTAGTCCCAGGCGGCCCGCTTCAGGATTAATAAGGATCTTACGCGGGCCGCGTGGCCCCTCTGATCTGGTTACAAAGTTTCAAAAATTGCAATTTTGGTCCCTGGTCCTTCCAAACTTGATTTTAAGGTGGTTTCTTGCACTATAAACCCCCAAACTTGACTTTTAAGGACTCCAAGTCATAAACCAACTTTTTTTAGTCCCCGGTTATTCATACGTTCACCGAAAAGTCCTAAATTTCGATATCGACGCTTTTAATCCCTCATATACGAATATTGTCATAACTTTCTCATACTTAATCGAAACCTTGTGAAATTTTTATCACACATTCTTGTGAGTATAATTTATCATTACAAAGCTTCGGGTCTGCTAAAGATCACTCAGAGGTATACTTTAAACATGTTGACACATTTAGCCCCTGCAGTTTGTAATTCCTCACTTTCTTTCACAATTAGCTTCGTATGATCCATGATTTATTCGTTTAAGGATATAAACATCATATAGGGTTATTGAAAGACATATTTATCCGTTGTTGACATTTTGAACTCTTATATTCACATACTTTCTCTGTTTGTCAACTTTAGTCCTTCATACAAACTCTTTCACACGTTCAAAGCTTATGACACGTGTCAATACATTATTGGACATGAATTTTCGAGGTGTTACATCCTCACCCCCTTAAAAGAAATCTCGACCCCGAGATCTACTGAAACAAATGAGGGTACTTTTCTTTCATTGTGGACTCTACCTCCCACGTGTACTCGGGACCTCTACGGGCATCCCATTTAACCTTTACAATAGGCACATGCTTCCTCTGAAGCTTCTTAACCTGTCGATCCTCAATCGACAAAGGTTTCTCCACAAATTTCAAGCTCTCATCTATATGCACATCTGTATGTGGTATGACTAGTGATTCATCAGCTAGGCATTTCTTCAGATTGCAGATGTGAAATACATTATGAATACCACTGAGCTCTTCAGGTAAGTTTAACTTATAAGCCACTGATCCAACACATTCGATGATCTCGAATGGACCTATATACCTCGGGCTTAGCTTACCTTTCTTACCAAATCGCATCACTCCCTTCCAGGGTGATACTTTGAGTAAAACTTTATCACCAACCTCAAACTTTAGAGGTTTTCGCCTTTTATCAGCATAACTCTTCTGCCTATCCCTGGCAGCTTTCAGGCGATCACGAATCTGGACAATCTTGTCCGTCGTTTCCAAGACTATATCTGGTCCTGATAATTGAGCTTCTCCTACTTCTGCCCAACAAATAGGCGTTCTGCATTTCCTACCATATAATGCCTCAAAAGGCGCAGCCTGAATGCTTGTATGGTAGCTATTGTTATAGGAGAATTTGATTAATGGTAGGTGCTTATCCCAGCTACCTCCTAAATCAATTACACATGCACGAAGCATGTCTCCCAGAGTTTGAATTGTACGCTCACTCTGCCCATCCGTCTGAGGGTGGTAAGCCGTACTGAAATTTAAATGCGTGCCCAAAGACTGTTGGAAACTTTTCCAAAAGTGTGACGTGTATCTGGTATCTCTATCAGAGATAATGGCCACAGGCACTCCATGCAAAGATACAATCTTATCAACATACAATTGGGCCAACATGTCAGAACTATAAGTTTCCTTAATGGGTAGGAAATGTGCTGACTTAGTCAGTCTATCTACTATCACCCAAATAGTATCATTTCCTTTCTTTGTCTTAGGCAGCTTGGTGATGAAATCCATTGTCACCATTTCCCAGTTCCAAGTGGGGATTTCAGGCTGTTGTAGCAAACCTGACGGTTTCTGATGCTCAGCTTTAACTTGGGCGCACGTCAAACACTTAGCTACATAAGCAGCTATAGACTTCTTCAAGCCTATCCACCAATAATTAGCCCTTAGATCCTGGTATATCTTATCGGCTCCAGGATGAACGGAATATTTGGAACTGTGGGCTTCCTGGAGGATAACATCCCGAAGTCCTCCATAAACAGGAACCCATATTCGTCCATTTAACCTTAGGATTCCGTCCTTACCATAGGATAACTGCTCTTCAGTTACTCCTAGCTTCTCATCAGGATAGTTAGCTTCTAACACAGCATCCTTCTGTGCAGCTAACAACCTTTCATTCAAATTATTCTTTATCTCAATGTTCTTGGCATTGATTCTGATTGGCTTCACTCTTTCCTTTCTACTTAAGGCATCTGCGACTACGTTGGCCTTGCCTGGATGATATCTTATCTCACAATCATAATCATTTAACGTTTCCATCCAACGTCGCTGTCTCATGTTCAAATCCTTTTGATTGAACAGATGCTGAAGGCTTTTGTGATTAGAATAGATCACACACTTGGTTCCATACAAGTAATGCCTCCACAGTTTTAGTGCGAATACAACGACACCCAACTCCAAGTCGTGGGTGGTGTAGTTCTTCTCGTGCACTTTTAGTTGACGTGAAGCATAGGCAATGACTTTGCCTTTTTGCATTAACACACTGTAACAACTCTCCCTAAAATCAATACTTAGGATGATAATAAGTTAATAAGGAAACCATAATTGAGACACCCAAGTAATTCTACATTAACCCTAAAATTTCCAGAACAATCAGAATCAGGATCAGGGCCCCTAAAACTCAAGGGGGGTAAACCCTAGTTGAACGTTTATCTAATTAAACGTTGTGTAGATCTGATTGGTCAATTTCCTTGACTCAGCTAGGCTAGTCCCGTGAGGAGCAAGCAAAAGAAATTTAGGTGTCCCTTACGGACCGTAAGGGATCAGGCTTACGGTCCGTAAGCTAGTCCAAAATCGAGTATAAATAGCAGAACATTGGCACTTGATTCTGGGCATTGGAACGGCGTTCAAATTCTCAATTGACGTCGAGTTATAGTTAAATCAGTCCACAACACACACTAATTCACGAAGTGCTGCCGCAATCAGGGTAATAACTCGATCGCTATTACGATTCATTTTCCGACCGATCAATATATCCAATGGATGTTTAAGTGCCGCCCACATTAGGGTTATACTTTGTCGTTCGTCGTTAAATCGATGGATGTTTAAGTATTGCACTTTGTCGTTCGTTGTGAGAATTTGATCTCGTGAGTTATCGTAAATGTTGTATTGATTATTAACCCGGTTTTGTGTGCATGGTTATTTAAATTAGGTTAACGAGGCTAATCAGTAGGCTTCTACTCTGCTCGTTAAATCTGCAATGTGAGTCATTCTCTTTTTATCAACTGTTTTACAATACTCCAAATTATTTTCAAAGTGTTATAATTACAGGGACTAAGTCGTGGATATCTTGATTTATTGGTTAGTGGGGTATTGTGCACATTACTATTTCTCCCAGTTAGGTTCATTGACCTACTAGGGAGGAACGTCACTATTAGAGTTCATTGACCTAATAGTGGTATGACCATCGTCACCATTGTGACTTGTCACCATTGTGACAGAAAGCCAGATAAAGATAAGATAGGAACCATTATAATCGCTCTTATGCTGTAATTTATAACTATGGGTCATTTCCTAAAAACCTGAATGAACTCACTCAGTATTTCCCCGCTGATAAAACCTTTTTCAAACATGTTTCAGGTAATCTGTTGTGAGCAAAGAAAAGTGCCATGAAGCACTACAAGCTTAGAAAAGTGGCTCAATGTAAATAAATAAAGAAACATGATTTGAGAAATAAAAGATTTCCTCGTGAAATCACATTATTGTAAATTATGGGATTTTATCCCCAAATTATGTAAACGAGCAGTTTTAATACTAAAAGATCCTGTTTTAAAAAGACTTCCGCTGTCGCCTAAATTAAATACCGCAGGATTTCTGTCCCGCGGCTCCTGAAACGGGTTAAACCAGGTCGGGGGCCGTGACACACACAACCCATCCCGGTGTGTGATGCATCACAATATACCACAAACTCATCAATTCCTTCAGGCAACGTCAGCACAGGAGCGTTGCTTAACTTCTGCTTCAGAATGTCGAAAGACTCTTGCTGCTTAGGCCCCCAATCAAACTTGCTATTCTTGCGGGTGAGAAGAGTCAGGGGTGCTGCAATTCTTGAGAAGTTTTCAATAAATCGCCTGTAGTATCCTGCTAGTCCTAGAAAGTTGCGAATCTCTGTAGGCGTCTTCGGATCTTGCCAGTTCATGATAGCTTCAATCTTAGCGGGATCTACTTGGATACCACGCTCACTAACCACATGTCCAAGAAATTGGACTTCACGAAGCCAAAATTCACACTTCGAGAATTTGGCATAAAGCTTCTCATGCTGAAGTAGTTTCAGAATACATCTTAGATGCTTCTCGTGGTCATCTTGATTCCTTGAATAAATCAGGATGTCGTCAATGAATACAATGACGAATTTATCCAAATAAGGCTTGCAGACGCGATTCATGAGATCCATGAATGCGGCAGGTGCATTAGTGAGCCCAAAAGGCATCACTAGGAACTCATAATGACCATAACGAGTCCTAAATGCAGTCTTGTGCACATCTTCATCTCTAACCTTCAACTGATGATAGCCTGACCTTAAATCGATCCTGGAGAAATAACTTGCCCCTTGCAATTGATCGAACAGATTGTCGATCCTGGGCAAAGGATACCTATTCTTGATAGTCACCTTGTTAAGCTCACGATAATCAATGCATAGACGCATCGATCCATCCTTCTTCTTGACAAACAAGATTGGCGCTCCCCAAGGGGACGAACTAGGTCTTATAAAACCTTTGGCTAACAAATCATCTAGCTGCGTCCTCAATTCCTTCATCTCTGTTGGTGCTAACCTATAAGGTGCTCTCGCATCAGGCGCTGCTCCGGGGATGATGTCAATTCTAAACTCCACTTGTCTATCTGGTGGCAAGCCAGGTAGTTCTTCAGGGAAAACTTCAAGGTATTCAGAAATGACAGGGATATCTTCAACCTTGGGCTTCTGCTTATCAATAGTCACTTGTGCCATGTAAATGACACAACCCTTCTTCAAGCATCTAGATGCCTTGAGCATAGACACTTGCCCAGGTAATCCATATCGTGTATCTCCCTGAATGGTAAGTGACTCACCAGACGGAGTCTTAATCACCACTTGCTTCTTGTTGCAGATGATCTAGGCTTGGTTATGCGATAACCAATCCATGCCCAATACTATATCAAATCCGGCTAACTTCAAAGGAAGCAAAGACATAGGAAAAGAGTGGTTCCTAATGGATATAAAACATCCATCTAAAATGGTTGAGGCGGTTTCTAACGTACCATCAGCTAATTCCACCTCATATTTCACACTTAAGGTTTTAACAGGCAATTTCAACAACTCACAAAACTTATTAACTACGAACGACTTATCAGCACCAGAATCAAACAACACTCTTGCATATATGTCATTTATGAGAAAGGTACCTGTGATCACGTTGTCGTCCTGAATTGCCTCCTGTACGTTCATCTGGAAGACCCTTGCATTGGTCTTCTTGGCTTCCTCAGGCTTTTTGGCGTATTTAGGGCAATTGGTCTTAATGTGCCCTTTCTCATTGCAGCCGTAGCAGGTAGCATCTTTAATCCTCTTGCAGTCAATAGTCTTGTGCTCCTTAGACTTGCATAACCCACATGCAGGTGATCCTGATTGAGAATTGGTCTTAAGCCTGCACTTTCCAAAGTGGCGTTTTTGGCAAGTTGAGCACTTTGGCTTTTCCTCTGCTTGCTGACTACCTTTTCCAGACCCAAACTTCTTGGACTCAGTGTTTCCCTTGTGCTTCTTCTCCGACCCTCGTGAGCTATCCTCCTCACGCTTCCTCTTACTCTCTTCAGAGTTCTTGAGCGATCTTAACCTGACCGCATCCAAGGTGAGGGATAGAGATAGATCAGCAACTGATCTAAAAGTAGTAGGTCTAGAAGCCTTAACACTGGCTTTGATTTCTGGGGCTAGACCCCCAATGAAGCGAGCAATCCTCTTGGGTTCTGGTGTCACAAGGTAAGGGACCAATCTAGACATGGTGTTGAAGCTGGTGAGGTAAGCTTGACAATCTAAATTCTTCATCACCAATGATAAGAAGTCCGATTCAATCCTTTCCACCTCATTTTGTGGACAATGGTTCTCCTTAATGAGAACAACAAACTGCTCCCATGACATATTATAGAGTGGGATCTTCCCAGCAGCTTGAATGAGAGACTTCCACCAAGCTAGTGCCTCTCCCTTGAATGATTGGGATACATACTTCACTATATCCCTTTCAGCACAACCGCTGATATCAACAACAGTGTCCATTTCATCTAACCATGTCATACAATCAATTACTCCTTTCTCCCCAGTGAAATCCCGGGGTTTGCAGGAAACAAAGTACTTATAAGTACAAGACTTGGTACGCGGTCCATCATCGAACACTATCCTTCTGGATGGAACACTGTGTTGGTTTGAGGAATGTTCGACATCCTCTTTCTTAGGTCCATCTCTCTTAGAGGGTGGCTTGCTATGAGCTTCTGAATGAGTCTTAGGAACAGACTTAGAGTGGGGTACCGAAGAGGTTCTACTATACGTCTCACTAACCTCCTTGAATTGCTCCTTTATAGCCTTAGACACAGCTGTATCGATCAGTGTACGAAGCTCTCCTTTGGTTATATTAACCCTGTCATCATCATGGTTTTCCAAGGAATGACTGTTCACTTCCTCCGACCTTGCCATGTAGCTTCAATTGCTACATAAAATCAAATGAGGACGAGGTTTATACGGGAGCTTATACAGTCCTATCGTTTTAAACGATTTATTAACTATGGTTTTTTTTAATACACATTTTAGTTAATTATTCAGGATAACCCTAAATTATATATAATAGCACAAAAGGCCTAGTCACGTAGACAGATTTAATTTATTAAACCAGGATTTTACAGAATCGAGGTATTAAGGTTTGAATCAAAGTTCATTACCTTTTCTTGACAGGGAGTTGCAGGCTACCACTGCCTTTAGCCCCAGAGGACGTTAATTATAGCCCGTGGGCACTTCATCCTTAAGGGATGATCATATAAATAAGGGAATTTAGAATAACCCTTTTTATTAATGACTGATGTGATTTTATCGAATCACACTTTGTCAAGCATATAACATATCAAATGTTAATAAGGGTTGAATCTTTCGAATAGGTTTTACCATTTTGGCCATGTCTGCAATGACAATTAGGCTAGGTTTTTCCTTTAAGATCCTTTTAATATTAAACGCAGAGCAATCCTAATTTGAGATGTTAACAAGGATCTGAATCTAATTGAGGAACTACCATCTTGGCCCTGTCTTAAGGTGACACATGAGCTAGGTCTTGTCCTTTTTAGATTTTGCCATTTTATCACAATGGTAGATCTTATAAAAGAAGGATATTATAATAGGAATGGTTGCCCTAAATGGGACTTCTAACCGAAATGACTCGCCCATGCAAGGACTAATCAGAAAAAAAAATAACAAAGGAAACAAATAAAGGAGAAATAAAACGAATTAGGATTAATCCTATGTTCTTTGTCTAGACTCAAGAATGTGAAATTGTGTAACTGAGATTAAACACAAAAGGCTAGTGTTTAATTCACTCAGTGTTGGCTCTGATACCAACCTGTCACACCCCTAATTTCCACGTGTCACCGGTGGGCCTGGTGGGGAGTATCGTGACGTAATTGATATCATCATAGTCAAACAACACAACATATGAATGCACAGCGGAAGCAAAAGATATAGATTTATTTCAACTGAATATAGTGTAATGTTTAAGTATCACAAAACAGTCGAAACAGATCCACAGGCGGATCAAATAAAAAGGAAGCTTGTTCAACAGACTTTGACATCTAAAGCTTGCGAGACTTGAGTAATGATGCCTGGAGTAGCCAGCCTATTTCATCTAGAACCTGCACTTAGCCTTTTTGGAAAATACGTCAGTTTGCACTGGTAAATACAACTTAACTGACTCATTTTGAAAATGTTTAGAAAATTGATTTGAATGCACTTAGGCAAAAATATTTTATAACTTGAGACAATTATTCAAAATAATCTTGTATACAGTTTTACTCATTTGTCGTCTATTAGGGCCGGTTGCAAGGCCGGACTTAAGTTAACTGACACGCCACAGGTATAATGCCCACAAGGTCGATTCCTTATAGTGGGATACCAGTTTTTACATAATGCAACTGTCAGGTGTACGCCTACACCCCGTGCTTAGGTCGTGGCCATTTCATGAATGATGCCAAGGATATCCGGGACATGGTCATTTAACCCCCAAGGGCCATACACCAAATAATACATATCAAACAGGTTATGTAAATACATCAATCACAATACGATTTAAATGACTTCATACACCCAACCAAGCGGTACTTTTATAGTACCGTATCCCAAGCCCGTATAGGGAAAATAAGTTAAGAGTATTTACCTGAGCAATGTATAAATCAAATACAGCAAGTGCACGTATCTTTTACTGGGCTCCTAATCTGGAACGAAGGTTTTTAATAACCTATTAGAATCCTAACGGGTCTTTATTTAAGTTTAGACTTAGACCGGTTAGTTTTCAAAAGGAAGACACGGTCCATAACGCATAATAAAGCGAAGACCGGTTTAGAATTTGGTTTTGACCCGACAAGCTTGCATGCTTGTTTAATATGGGTAACTTAAACACATTCTGGATTTTGAGACAAAAATGATATGGTTTAACCCGTTTCGACTAATATATGCAAATTAATTACATACGCCGATCCGAACGCGAAAAGTGCGTAACGAGTAACCATAAGAGTCATATTCAAGTTTCCTAAGTTAACATGCCTTAAATATGTTGTGACATCAGTAAGATATCTTCTATTATGCCCCAAATGGATTTAAAACTCAAATTACGCCCCGAAGGGGTATTTTAGTCATTTAAAAGGTTACAAAAGAGTTTAAATATGATTCTGAGTTTCGGGTCTGATGAAATCAGTAAAAATACTTAATTTACTAAGTTATATCAGTAGGGTATAACCTGTATGTGAAATTTATCATTTCTAACCATACTATGCTCCGAAGGGGCATTTTGGTAATTTCACTTAAGGTTCAAGGTCAAATCTGGAAATCTGACTTCAAAACTTTTGCTTACTGCTAAAGTATGGAAATTAACTTAAAACATCAGTAGGTATCAAGTCTTATATGTCTAATATGGTTTTAATACATACTATGCGTTTAAAACGCTTAAAATGGCGATTTTGAGCTATTTCCGGGTTCTTAAAGGAAAGCTGATATTTTTGCTATTCCAGAAGGCTTAAAATATCCTATTTATCATTTTAGATTAGTAGAAAAAGGTTTGGTTCCAAAAGGTTTGGTAAAACTCATTTTATGGCTTAAAAGGGCAAAACCGACAACTACCGAATTAAGCTTAGAACTCTAGGTTACGATCAGCCTAAAAAAATAAATAAAATCTCCAAAAATCCCAAAATATTATTTTACATCAGTAGGTATAAGGTTTGGCATCAAAAATTGGGTTTAGATAGGCTATATGCTAATTACACCATTTAATTACTAAAAAGCTTTCTAATTACGCTATTGAGCGTAACTCTTAACCTAGACCTCAAATTGATGTCAAATTCTAGGTACAAGTTTATAAATCAGTACCTAAGGTTTCTACTCTTTTACATTTTCAAAATTCATGCTTTAAGGTCATAAGGGCATAATAGTCAACATTTAAGCGATTAACGGAAACATGCATATAAATTGGATAACTAATGAACCAAGTTGTATAATCACAGAGGGTTATACTTATAGGTAACTTGGTCCTAGCAAAGCTCTAAGGCATTCCTAAATCATGCACAAACGGGTCAGAACTGAAAGTCAAAGCATAAGTCAAACTATGCGACTTTCGGTCCCGAACCGAGCCTAAGCTGAAAATTGTCGAGTTGAACATGTTTAGACATGTTCTTACATTGATTACCAAGTTATATTAATGTCAAAACAGGTTGCATAGCTTTTATATTGCTAATTATGCATTTATTTGAAAATTAGCTTTCTGTTGACTTTTTATAATCAAGTTTGACTCGACAAATGACCTAATTAGAGTGGGAAGCAGAGGGTGACCTTTTAAAGGTTTAATGCCCACATAATTACCAACTCATAGGTACTTTCAAATTGAATTTAGACTGGAGCAATTAAGATTAATGACGAAGTTAAATCTTAATTACGACGGTTTGACCAAACGCTAATAAACTAAGCAAAACTGGATTAAAGGAGGATAAGCATACTTACAATAGTCCTAAGCACGACTAATGAACACTAAGGATGAGTCTTGAGCTCCAGGAACCTCCAAGCAAAGAGTTGTGAAGTTCCAAATGAATGAGCAATCAAGAACCCAAGATTATGGCCCTTATATAGGCTTCTTTGATCATCAAGATCATGCCAAACAAGGTCTATGGATGTTATGGGATCATTACAAGTGTCCCTAGGCCTTAATATACCAGCAAACAAGCCCATAGAATCAAAAACAACCATTTTAAGTCGGTTACAAAGCTTTAACAGCCAGCTGTCCTGATTTTCTGCATCTGGTAGTCCCAGGCGGCCCGCTTCAGGATTCATAAGGATCTTAGCGGGCCGCGTGGCCCCTCTGATCCGGTTACAAAGTTTCAAAAATTGCAATTTTGGTCCCTGGTCCTTCCAAACTTGATTTTAAGGTGGTTTCTTGCACTATAAACCCCCAAACTTGACTTTTAAGGACTCCAAGTCATAAACCAACTTTGTTTAGTCCCCGGTTATTCATACGTTCACCGAAAAGTCCTAAATTTCGATATTGACGCTTTTAATCCCTCATATACGAATATTGTCATAACTTTCTCATACTTAATCGAAACCTTGTGAAATTTTTATCACACATTCTTGTGGGTATAATTTATCATTACAAAGCTTCGGGTCTGCTAAAAGATCACTCAGAGGTATACTTTAAACATGTTGACACATTTAGCCCCTGCAGTTTGTAATTCCTCACTTTCTTTCACAATTAGCTTCGTATGATCCATGATTTATTCGTTTAAGGATATAAACATCATATAGGGTTATTGAAAGACATATTTATCCGTTGTTGACATTTTGAACTCTTATATTCACATACTTTCTCTGTTTGTCAACTTTAGTCCTTCATACGTACTCTTTCACACGTTCAAAGCTTATGACACGTGTCAATACATTATTGGACATGAATTTTCGAGGTGTTACACAAACGAGGCGCAGAGTTCACTAGGGAACTCGAAAGCGACATGAAGACGAAGTACCCACAGTTGTTTGTTACGGCTTCGGCCTAATTTCGGGACGAAATTCCCTCAACTAGGGGAGGCTGCAACACCCCGTGTTTCGAAAGTCAAAGTCAATATTGAAGTCAAAGGAAGAAAAGATTGCTAATTGCAATCTGTCTCTCCTCGCTCAATTCCTGTTTTGACTTCTTTGACTTGTAGTTAGTCTATTTTTATGTTTTACGTTAGTTGTATTATATGGAGTAATTGTTAAGAATCGCAGAAATCGATGTATATTAATCGCTATGAATCGCTTTATGACTGTGAACAATAGGAAGTAACAATGCGATAAAGTCAATTAAACGCTAATCGAACTAATCTAATCAACATCGCGCTCGCAACTCGAATTACACGTTTTTGGTGATTGTTATACGTGTGTGTGCCTTATGTGTTACTTGTGCATGTTTATTTATGTTATGTGTGGTAATCAATCGAATCGCAATCGAACTCAATCGCAATCGAATCGCAAACGCTAAACGAATACGAAATAAGGATGATTGTATATTGATATACTATGATAATTAGTAGAGAAGAGATAGCGCGAGATATGAGTAGTTGGGATTAAAAGTAATTTGACTAGGAAACCCTATTGCATCGCAACGCTCGCAATCGAAATCGAAACAGCAAAATTCGTCGCACCAAACACTCGTATCAGGCGACCGATCGATCAGGCAACCAGCCGTCCGCTCGGGCTGCCGTCCGATCGGACAGGCTGTCCGATCGAGCTGCCTGGCCGATCGACCAGCCCTTTCCTCTTTTGGAACTCTATAAATACCTCCTGTCACTTTCATTCTTTCCACTTTTGGCAACTCTCTGTCCGAACAGCACGCTCTCCCCACTTTTCTTCAGATTTCTCTCAATTCCGGTAAGATCTTATCCTAAATCTTGTACTTCCTTAATCTACACGCACTCCTACACCTTTCTATCTTTTAAATCATAACTTTTAACCGTGAAATCATCAAGATTCAAGGTATTCTAGGATGACGTCATCATGTGTTCTTGAAGAACCTCATGTTTTGGCCTCAATTCACCAAGAATAACTCGGATCTAACCGATTTCCACATAAACTAAAGATCTTTCATAGATCTAATTATCTAAACATATTCACAATAAAAAGGATTGAAAGATGGTTTTCAAACTTTCTTTCAACTCTTTTACACTCAATGCCTTCAAACCGATAGAAACGGAGCTTGTGCCGACCTACTACTCGTTCTAGTGGTTGTGGCTCGAGATTCGGACTCTATCCACGAGGTTTACCGATTTCGGGTTAAACGTGAACCACCATCTCGAACAGTTCACTAGTCGGATTTGGGTGATTCCTGTCCGATCAGGAGGACCAAGTATTGACAAGTTCCTGTTGTTTGACTCGTTATCAAAATGCCTCGATAAAATGACAAACAATCAAAACAACCAGGTGTAAGACGAACAGGTCGACCAGGACGGAGTGTCGTCTGATCGGACTGCTGTCTGATCGAACAGCCAATCCGATCGACTGGCCAAACCGAACGACTTACATCGTGGGACCCACACTTAAACTATTCACCAACATTTGAAGTCTGATCGTTGAACGAGTTGTTGTCCGATCGAACTACCATCCGATCGGGTTAACCGCTCGAACATGTGACAATTAAACTTCAACACTTGACAATTTTCAACATGATCAATGCACTAGGAATGTCACCCGATCGAACTGCTGTCCGATCGAGTGACAACCTGTTGTGACCTTGTTCTCACTGAGGTGCCCAACCGAACGGGTTGCCGGCCGATCGACCGACCGTCCGATCGACCGACCTGAAAGGTAGAGACACTTCAATGTTTTCAAATGTTACAACAAAAACTTCAAAAGTCAAGCCATCATACACAAACACATCCTTCCCAAAGGAAGAAACAATCCACTCGAACGGCCATCCGACCGGACAGCCGTCCGAACGAACTGTCACCCACATGATCAGTTGTCCAATTGGACTACCATCCGATCAACCAGCTGTTCGACCCACCAATACTTGTTTTCGTTTTACGCGTCACTTATCGTTATGCTATCAAACTATTCAGGCTAACCTTACCCCCAAGCACTCCCTTCAATCCATCAACCGCTGTGACTATACTCGATCCCTTTTTGCTTTCGCACTTTTGGGTGTTACATACGTTACTTATTCTAAATCACATCGAACACACTACACAATACTTTTAATGCTAACCGTTACCGCATGTTATACGTGACTTAATGAATGCTTGTTTGTTATTTTACACGTGGAATGCTGTCTACCTGCCTTAGCAACGATAGTACTATAGTTTGGACTCAGCACCCGTTCACATGGGGGTTGTTAAGGACAATTATTTGCATGGATTACAGTGGTGATCATGTATTACGAACGGCCTTGGGCAGTCAACCCGCAGTCATTGGTACCGATAGGTTCATGTCGATAACTAACATGCTTCGTTTTACTCAGTGTACGTGCTGGTTATGCGTAAACTATTTCGAACTCTATATGTTATTATCAAACTTGTATGCTCGCCTTTACACTATGTGTATTGACTTTTATTTTAACGTATGTGACAGGTGCTTAAGGTGTCTATTTGCTTGGAAATCAAGGCTAGGAAAGAGTCTTAGTGACCAACAAATAGTTGTCTATACTAATGAAACCTGAGTTGTCGAAACAGAACAATTTGCCTAGATTTGTCTGTAATAATTTGTTTGCCTTTTAAGACATGGTATGGGACATGTTACTTTAAATTGATTGGTAATGATAATTGTTATGGAAACTTCTGGATAATCTGTTTCGCTCAGTGCCGCGCCCCGATGTTTCCGCCATCGGTTGGGGTGTGACATTACCCGTTCGTCTCCCAGGTGTCGGGTTTTCAACGCTTCCCACATCTCTTTAGCTATTTTCATATTACCGATTTGCAAAATCTGATCTTCGGGAATCGATTGAAATAACAATGCGGTTGCAATGTTGTTTTTCTTGGCGTCTTGGTTACCCGGTTCGATAACGTCCCAAACTCCATGAACGTTAAAGATGACTCGCATACAAAGAGCCAAATAGAGTAATTAATGGGCGAAAGCATTGGACACTGAAAGGATGACGGGTTCGTCTCCTTCGGTGTTCCCGAAGGTTCTGATGTATTAACCATGCTTGACTTCGGTTTCTTCCTATTATACGTCTGAGTAATAGAAGATTTGGGTGCAGTTGTTTGTGGTTCCAGCGCTTTTGTTCCTGTCTCGAATAATCAAGAGAAAAGAAAACACAACAGTGTTTCTGATTCGCAGGTTCTGATCAGCAGCACCACAACATAGGTTCACAGAAAATTCTTCAAAACCCTAGATCGGCAGACTCCTTCAGACACAAGTCAACCGCTTTCTTCTTATTGCAAGTCTGTTCTTCAATCTGCAGGTCACGGTTTCAGACATGAAACCTCAACCCACCTTGATCAGCAATTCGGTCTCTGGTTCGCGGATCTTCAAAGATTCGATGGTGAGCAGATTCAAAACTCTTGCAGGTCCCTCGTTTTGCTCTGATACCAATTCAAGGTTAAATTGGTAAAGAGAGTAGAAGGTAAACAACTTTGGCTTAACTCCTAAATTGTATTAATCAGAAAATCATTATTACGTAAAAACTCATTACAATCAAGTATTTATTGGACTCAATTACTTCTCTCTCAAGCATCCTAATCCTAGTGAAATTAGCTATCATAACTCATCTAATCTACACAATGAACAATTCCAAACTAATTCAAACACTTAATTGATTACTTAATTTAGTTTTTCCAGACACCTAGCTCGTGTAGGAAACATCCCTTGATCACCGATTTGTGAATCAGTGGTAAAACAGTAATTCACCAACACATAATTTGTCAACTTTTGCGCTAAAGAACAACTTCTGAAAATGGTGTATAAATAAATGATAAAACTTGTAATTTACACTATCATTAATTATTTTTATCCAAATCAATCCATATACCTATCAATAAACTGGCTTAAGCAAAAATCCAACTCGTAAAATATAAAAATAGTTACAGATGCCGTTACCGCTATTTTATGAAGAAAAAAAAAACATTTATGGTGAGTTAAAACAAGGGCTGCCAATCATAAATGTGTGTAACACACTTGCATTCCCGCACTATATTGACTTGTAAATTCTGGATTTACATGCAATGCAACCTATGCCACACCCAAGATCTTTTTCTCTCTCTATATATGTGTGTGTATACACATATTACATAAATACACATATATATATATTTTTGTCTGTCTCTCTCCAGACCACATATATACAATCAAAATCTCCTTATTTTTCTTACACAAACAAGCGATGGAGAGTTGTGCATTAACACTCTCTAGCTCCATTCTAAATCCTAAACCTTCAAACCATATCAACCGAAACACCATACACAAAATCCCAACAATTTATCACTCACAAGGCATCATTAACTACAAAACCACAAGTTCAAACCACTCGGTTCTCGCTTTTCCATCTCACTCAATCTTCAACAATTCTTCTTCATTTTCCCCTAAACGCTTTCGCTATGACTTCGCTCTCGTCAGAGCTGCTGCTGCTGCTCCTGACGCCTCTGGCGAGTCTGCAAATCCGGCTAAAATTGGCCGGACTTTACAACTCGCGGCCATGTTTGGAGTATGGTACTTGTTGAATATCTACTTTAACATTTTTAACAAGCAGGTTGGTTTTACCATTACAAATAATTGTCATTTGTGTACTATAAATCTGCATTTTGTTGTTTAGTATGTATGAAGTATTTGTTATCATCGGCGGAACTTCATTGGGGCGAGGAGGGGTCTCGCCGGCCTCCCCCTAATATTATCCTTCAAACTGTATAGTTTAGTTTAGCCCATTAGCTTTGAAAAATATTATCCCGGCTTGATTTTTTTTATGTGTAAGAAATGTAATTTTAATTTCTAATATTCGGCGCCCCGGATTTAAATGTTTAAGTTCTGCCACTATCTGTTATTAGAAACATCATTGAGTAATCAATCACAAGTGAAAAGTTGGGTTTTGTCACGTTATCACATAACTTGTGTCCATTGTTGAATTTTTCATATGGGGTGCTTAAAAAGATTAAAAAAAAATTAAGATATTTATGTTACAATTTTGACCATATACATGGGAGGGATACCATTGCTTTTGATGAATAATTGGACACAGTAAATGTAGAAAACTAGAGTTATGCGCCGTCCGGGTTGCGGAGCGTTAAAGCGAATATTTCATAGTTTAATAACATGTACGTCTTTATGTCGGTTAGGTATACATGCTATTTATAACACGATAACAAAAAAGATACATCAAGTTAACCAATTAAAGAAAAACAGTATTATAGTTATGATTAAAAAAAATAACTAAAACGATGGGAAGCGTGTAATTTAGAGTTAGGGGCAAAAGAATAATTTGCCAGGACCAATTAGCGAGTGCTAGGCAACTGTTTCGCACGAATAAAAACAAAATTGACTCAACCAAGTAAAATAAAACACTACCATGGTTTTGCCCAAAAAAACGATTGCAAGATTGCAATTTTTAGCTGAAGTCAAATCATAATTTTATAATGGAGGTAAAATAATATTTTTAACTGAGGGAAAAACCAATTTTTTATTTTGGATTGGGGGCAAAATCGTAATTTTTTAACTGCGGGCGAAATCGTAATTTTTAGCTTGGGGCAAAACCAAAGTTTTATTTTGAACTGGGGGCCAAATCGTAATTTTAAACCGAGAACCAAATCGTAATTTGGCAGGACTCAAGCTGGGGGCAAAACCATATTTTTATTTGAACTTGGGGCAAAAGCGTAAATTTAAGCAGGGGGCAAACCAAAATTTTAATTTGAATCGGAGACAAAATCATAATTTTAAACTTAGGATAAAATTGTAATTTAACAGAACCTATAAATAACTATTATATGGGAAAAAAAAACAAAGTTGCCGTCACTTTTGGCTAACCACATAACACAACTATTCTCGCCAACCAAAGTTTTATTTTGAACAGGGGGCGAACTCGTAATTTTAAACTGAGAACCAAATCGTAATTTGGCAGGACTCTGGGGCAAAAAGCATAATTTTATTTTTGAACTGGGGCAAAAACGTATTTTTTTTAACTGAGGGGAAAAACATAAATTTAGGCAGGGGCAAAAGACAAATTTTATTTTGAAGCGGAGGCAAAATCATAATTTTAAACTTAGGATACAATTGTAATTTGGCAAGACCTCTAAATTACTATCACTATTAAATTAAAAAAAAAAAAAGAAAGAAAGAAAAAGAGTGACCGCCACTTTTGCCAACCACCAAACATAACTATTCCCGTCCGCCATGAAACTTGAATGCGTTGTAAATGTAATTAAACAATTTAATGAAATATATAATCAATTAACTATACATGATGCATTTGATTTCCTACAGGTACTCAAGGTTTTCCCGTACCCAACGACGGTTACAACGTTTCAGTTCGGATGCGGTACTCTCATGATTTTGATTATGTGGACGCTTAAACTTCATCCAAGACCAAAGTTTCATAAATCACAGGTAAACTTATATTAACAAAGGTCGTAGTTATCCGCGCGTTGCACAGGGACGCGGTTGGAATTCAGAACGTATTGCGCACCATGACAACCGATAAATAAATTTGTGAAATTAATTAAAATGATATATTAATGGGTTATGCTATTTGCACCGTAACTCGGCTCTGAACATCAAATTATAATAACAAAAGGTAAAATGATATAGTAAATAACAAAAGTAAAATTAAGGTAAACGAAAAAGAAAACGATAGAAACTTGGTCGGTTTTGGCGCGCTCGTTATAGCAAAGAAAAAAAGTTAAAAATTATCTTCAAAAGAGTATCGGCGTGTTCGTTAAAAAATATTAAACTAAAAAAAAACCTTTGTCACACTCGTTATAGCAAAGAAAAAGAAAAATAAAAAATATGTCTAAAACGGTATTAATGTGTTCGTTAAAAAAACTATTTAGAGGTAGAAAAGTAATTTTGTTAAAGTAAAAGAAAAAAACAATAGTTAAACTACATACGTTGTAAATGAAAAACTTTACACTAAATGACGAAATAGAATAAAGGACAAAAACTTGATAAACTTGTAAATCATGCATTAAATGTTGTACAACACTATTCATCGCGTTATGAATGTTTAATGTTCCCTTATGCCCCTATTGTTCAAATGGTTTTATGTCAGATTGTGCCTATTTTAACGTTGGCAGTGGCGCATACAATGGGCAATCTCTTGACGAATATAAGTCTAGGAAAAGTTGCGGTTTCTTTCACTCACACTATCAAAGCCATGGAGCCGTTTTTCACTGTTCTCTTCTCTGTTCTACTACTTTCCGAGGTCAGCAATTCATGTAAATTCATCATTATTCATATTGGGATTTCTAAAAGGATTGTTTGCATCACCTCTTACTTGTATATATCTATGTATGTGTGCATAGAGACCGTCAAAGTGGGTTGTTTCGTCTCTTGTACCTATTGTGGGTGGCGTGGCATTAGCGTCCTTCACCGAGGCTTCATTTAACTGGTTTGAAACCGAACCTTTAAGTCAAATTGACTAGAATAGTAGAATATATAGAGTCAAAGAGTTGAGCATCACATTTGAGTGTTACAGGGTTGGTTTCGCGAGTGCAATGGCTTCAAACGTCACCAACCAGTCGCGTAATGTGCTTAGCAAAATGTTTATGGTCAGGAAAGAGGTAAAATTTCATATACATAATATTTACTGTATAATCAAGTATGTGAATAACAAGATGATCTGGACAGGAAGCTTTGGATAATATCAATCTCTTCTCGGTTATGACAATCGGCTCGTTTTTCCTGTTGATGCCTTTTGCATACTTATTAGAAGGCTTTAAGCTTACTCCTGAATACCTACAGTTTGCTGTGAGTATTATCATAGTAATAAATTAGCTTAATTTGCCTTTTTGAACTGCTTTTTGAATCTTGAAATATCTGTTAACTTTGTTCCTTTAGGCAAGTCAAGGTATAAATGTAAGAGATCTAATGGTGAGATTTGTCCTAACTGGTATCTTCTTCCATAGTTATCAACAGGTACACTCTTCACAATAATTCTTTAGAATATACAGAAGTTTCACATTTACTCGTTGCGGCTATTAAAACCTTATTAATAACCAACAATTTTATGCATATAGTAGTTGTACAAGTGGTTTTGGGAGTTTTTCAAAAAAAAATTGGATTTTTCATTTCTAACCCTAAAGTTTCAATCTTTGGCAAGTTAAGTTTAAAGTTTTAATCTTTATTTCCTTTTTAACCCTAAAGTTTTAATCTTTGTTTCCCTTTTAACCCTAAAGTTTTAATCTTTGTTTCCCTTTTAACCCTAAAGTTTTAATCTTTGACAATTTGAGTTTAAGGTTTTAATCTTTGATAATTTAACCCCTTTGATTAATTTGATTTTTCACTTCTAATTCAAAAGTTTCCATCTTTTGCGATTTAACCACTTTGATTTTTTTTACTTATGTGTTGTAATCTTGGCTTTGTTTTCAAAGAATAAATGGTTATGCATATGGTTGTTGTAACCTTTGCTTTGGGGGTTTTACAAAAAAAACTTGATTTTTTTTTTACTGTTCACCCAAAAATATTTCATAAATTACTTTTAACCCAAAACAATTTGTTTTTTTTTTACTTTTAACACAAAACTTTTTATCTTTTGCAATTTATCCTCACAACTTTTTTTACTTTTAACTTTGGTCCTTTATAGTTTTCATTTTCTGCAAATTTTTCGCTTTATGCTTCGTTCTAAATTTTCTGACTTAACACATCGCAATGTGCGTCTTTGGTTTAACGTTTTTACGTTTCGTTCTAAATTTTGCGAGTTAACACGACGCAACGTGCGTTTGTGGGTGAACGTTTTTACATCGTCTATTTTTTCCCGTTTGACAGGTTCAACATAATGTGCGGGTCCTAAATCGACTTAGTTATAACTAAAGAATCCCTGCCGCATTGCGGCGGGTCGTAATTCTAGTTGTCACTAAATAGTAAACAATGTACCAATTTCTAAAAAAATAAAAAAAATAAAAAAAGATTAAGCACGAATTTTACTTGCAACATGTATTGACATCGCCTATGCTGATGTAGCGTGCCAATTGTGTAAGAATGACGACATATCACAAACTGTCAATTATGATGTACCATGCCATAAGTTTTACACAAATGGCACGTCACATCAATTATTTTACACAATTGGCAAAATGCATGGTTGTAAACGAGCCAAGCTGCTCGTGAGCTACTCGAGATCAGCTCATCAAAAGCTCGAATCGAGCCAAGCTAAAGAGCTTGAGACAAAAATAAGCTTGTTTAATAAACGAGCTCGAGCCTGTTATTTATATAAGTTTATTCTAATATATTATATATGATAATTATTATTATATATAAGAATTTTGAAAAAAATAACTGAATAATATATATTATATTCTATATAAAAATTAAAATAAACAAGCCAAGCCTGAGCAGAGGTCAACCTTGAAAAGCTACTCACACCCGAGCTCAAGCTCTCCTAAGTTAAACGAGTCGACTCAGCTTGGCTCGTTCACACCCTAAGCGAAGGCACATTAGCATATGTATCCAACAATAAAGGTTGCAGGTCAAAACATTTAAAAAAAAGGATCATCACACTGTAACAAAATTAAAACCCGAATAACATTCTATTCTAACAATATATCTTGTGCAAGCAGGTTTCATACATAATTCTAGGAATGGTATCACCAGTGACACACGCTGTGGGGAACTGCGTGAAGCGAGTGGTAGTCATCGTATCATCTGTCATCTTCTTCCGAACACCAGTTTCTCCCATCAACGCACTCGGTACATATGCTTACAATATCCTACAACCAGTGTTGTTAAAATCGGGACTTATCGCCGCTTAATCAGTAATTGGTAGTTTATCAATTAAATTTCACCTAGTCAAACCTAAAATCAGTAATCGGTCAAAATCTGTCAAATTTTCAAAATTGGTCAAAATCGGTCAAAATCTGTCAAATTGTCAAATTGGTCAAAATCGGTCAAATCTGTCAAATTTTCAAAATTCGTCAAAAATCGGTCAATATCTTTGGAGTATTAGAAAAATTATACTTATTAATATAATCCGACTAATAAGTTTGAAAATTTTTGTCTATATGTATAAGTACAAATGAAATTAGCCTACTAAACATACAGTAATTATTATTACTCTACGGTTTCGAACTAGAATAATTACACTACAACAAATGAACCAGAGTAATAATAATTACTCTACTTATTTGCATGTTAGCATGTTAAATGTATCCAGACACTAAATATATAATCGCTAGTCAGTACTCCACCACCAGACTAGCGCGTAGCGATTTTTACAACCACGCGTACAGTAGTATATAACTTGCATAACACGTTACTGAAAGTGATATGTTAACCTCAGGAACTGGTTTGGCACTTGCTGGAGTGTTCTTGTATTCAAAAGCAAAGAGGATAAAACCAAAGGCTGCTTGAGTTTGTACTAGCAGCAAAATAAGTTGTGCATTGTGATTCATGTAGGATTAATTGCGCATAAATATATATATATATACATAACATAGTGAGTGTAATCATTTTCAGAAACAAAAAGGAAGTAGAAATACGAACATTTGATTCTCTAATTCGAGCTGTAACTGAAATTAGGGCTTCTGGCTAAATTGTTGGTGAAGCATACATAGAAACATTTTCATGCCCTAATTTGAGGTCTGAAGTACAGATGTTATGCCCTATTTGAAATGTAATTGAAACCTTTGAAAGAAAAATGTGAACCTGATGATTTGCGAATGCTTTCTGATTACAGCTGTAAATTCAATAAATGTGAAGATGGGGGATCCGTTGTTTAGATTTCAAACCTTTAAGACTGAACGACCAAAATACTCAAACTAACTACCGGGACTAACTCCTTTCAAAAAAAAAAACTACCGGGACTAACATGGCATTTAACTCTTTTTTTCTTTCACAACAAACAACAACGTCTCAGCATCCACCTCATCAACTATTTTTCTCTTTATCTAATCTATCATCATCATCAGTAAATCCCACCAATAGCAAAGCTAAGGTAGGGTCTAAGTAGGGTAAGATGTAGACAGTCTTACACCCGTTAAGAATAGAGGGGCTGGTTCCAGTGAGACCCTCGGCTCGCCTTTATCTAATCTATATCCGATTAATTTCTTTTATACTAAAATGTTTTTTTATATTACGCATACTAGGATATAACCCCGTGTATTACACGGGTTGAATAAATGAATTTTATATACTTAATAATAAAACAATATATTTTTAAAAACCTCCTTTATTGCATGGGTTAAATAAATGTAATTTTATATATATATATATATAGGGGAAAGATAAATCGAAAACCCATGTGAGTTGAGAAAACCCAAATAAACCCTATGTAACATTTTTATTTTTTTCTAAAAAAAATAGGAAATGTAATATAAATGTACACGGACCTATTTATGAAAAAAAATGAAAAAAAACGCTTACTATTTTTTTTTTAAAAAATGTTGAAAATTTATATGTTACATTTTTTTTGGACATACATATTATGTAACCTGAAATTTTGTAACATTTTTTAAAAAAAACTACTTGGTGTTTTTTTGTGTTTCTTTTTTTAAAATGTTCAAATATATGTATATTACATTTCCTATTTTTCTTAGAAATGTATCTTGAGTTTACATGGTTTTTTTACAAAGGTTTTCTGAGTTTTCTCAACTCAAGTGGGTTTCGATTTATCCTTCTCCTATATATATATATATATATATATATATATATATATATATATATATACACATATAGGGAGAAGATCATGCGAGAACCACCTTTTATTGTGAGAACCGCGAGAACCAATGTGAACACACCAAAAATAGCTAAAAATCACACAAAAAATTTTTTTTTGAATTTTTTAATATTTTTTATAAAAAAAATCGCTACTTTTCGAAGCCAAAAAAAAAAATTTAATTTTTTTTTTGGCTTCTAAAAGTAGCGATTTTAACATAAAAAATTCAAAAAAAAAAATTTTAGATTTTTTTTTAGATTTTTTTAGGTTTTTTGCGGGTTTAGTTTTTAGCATTTTAGCTTGGGGTGGGGGGGGTTAGGTTTTTTTTTGGGGGGGGTGGGGTGGGGGGTTTAGGTTTTGGGGGGGGGGGTTAGGTTTTTTTAGCTATTTTAGGTTGTGTTCACATTGGTTCTCAAGGTTCTCACAATAAGGGTGGTTCTCGCATGAGCCCTTCCCCATACATATATATAGGGCAAGGATAAATCGAAAACCCACTCCAATTGACTAAATCCTAAAAACCCATTAATCACCATTGATCAAACTAAATGAATGGAGCCATGAGTTACTTTAGTTCCCCTTTTTCTGTATTTTTTAATATAGTCATTGTACCTTAAGGGTAAAATCGGAAACATTTTTTCATCTCTTACTTACAATTACTTGCAAGAAAGAGAAAAGTCTACATGAACCCAGAACTCTCAAAATCGGCGGCATTATTACACTCAGTACTTCACTCTTCGTCATTTCAAAACCTCAAAAAATCAAAACACATTCTCTCTCTTCCCAAAATCTTCATCAAACCTTCTCATCTATAACCAAATCACCGGAGATATTCAACTATACCCTCAATCACCAGCCAAAAATCGCTTAAAGATCTTCAAAATCGCCGTAGAATGTCAACGATCGCCGGAGATATTCAACAATCACCGGAGAATTTCAACAGTCACCGTCGGAAAAAAATCAGGCTAAAAACGAGAGGGTTTCAGGTGCGTCGCTTCTTTGTTGACTAAAATCATCAACTTTGTTTTAGCTATTCAGAATTTGGGAGTTTTATAATAGAGATTATAGGGTTTTTTAAGACTTTTCAAAATCCTCGATTGCTTTATACCCATTTGGGTTTTCTTAATGACAGGTACCGTTAGGGTTTTTTGTTTGTTTTAAAAAATCTCACTTGTTAAAAAGAAAGTTGATAATTTTAGCTAGTTATGAATATTCTTTTAGAGATATAGATTTGGGATGTCTGAAAATAAAGACTATAAACTTTTAAGCAGTTTTCAAAGTGCTCGGTTTCTTCATACATCTGGCTTTTTGTTAATGACAGGGTAGCATTAGGGGTTTTTGGGATGAACACATGATCAATTGGGGTGGGGTGGGGGGTCTGATTTGTGGGTTAATTTTGATTGAGAAAAAATTTGGGGATAATAAAAAATAGAAGCATAAAAATGTGGGAAGAATGTTCATTCTGAGAAAAAAAATAGAAGCATAAAAATGTGGGAAGAATGTTCGTTCTGAGAAAAAAAAAAAAAAACCTTTGCTTGCTATAAATTGATCTGGGCCATAGTGATCTACTGGTGATTGGGTTCCTGTATTTGTTATCTACTGGTCATTTATGTCTGTTATAAAAGTCATGTGGACCATATATTGACTGCCTCTTAATCTCATACTTTGCAGTAATCCATTGTAACAGCTAAGGATAGCAAAAACAAATCCAACCAAAAAATAATGCAGCTAAAAAGGTTCGTGGTACCCCGGTGCTTGAGAAGCGCAAAAACAGGCAACAAATATGTACGTAACTACTTTGAATTCATTACATGTTTGTTGTCATGTTAATGTCTAATTTCCATAAGCTTTCTAAAAACAGTGACACCGGATACTAATACATGCGGACCAGCGGACAAGGGGAGCTAAAAAAGGTTTAAATTTAGTCTTTTTTTTTTTTTTTTTTTTGTTAAGACATATCTTGTAAAGGTTGTTAGTAGTTCGTCATCTATATAAAACTTGTACAAATGTAGTTAAGGAAGCGCATTGTGACGAGAAGGTACACAGAAGAAAGCTAATAAGTACGTAAAAGCATTTTTTTTCTTTTGATTGTCTTATAGTTATGTTTTATATAAATAATAAAACAAATATGGTGCCGCAGTTTTACCAGATAGTGACTTGGACACCCCCATGGAAAACATGGAAAAAAGAAAAAAAGGTACATTTTTTAATGTATGGAACTTTTGGTTACATCTTTCTTGAATCTAATACTTGTGTACATGACTTTGTAAAACATTTGTAAGGCGACGGCGATCAGGACGGGCCGGCAACACGTACAAGAGGAGGTACAAAACTGTACTAGACGTGATCTTTGGGAATCTAAATAAATATATGTTTCGATACTTGGCTTCGGTACTTTAATGCTAATTGTTTACAAAAATGTATATTTACAGCTCAGCAATGGCATGAGGATAGCAAACCAAAGAAAAATGTCAAAAGGAAACGAATAAGTACGTACACACACCCCACTACTACTTTCCTTCTTTATAAAATATGAAAATCGTAACCAAAAGTTGTTATCTTAGTTTCAGCAGATGGTGACTCACAGATGACTGCAGATACAGCTCTGCCAACACAGGATGCAATTGGTGTAAAAAAACAAAAAAAGTAAAACATGATCGGGTGAAAACCTGAAGTGGCAAACACGCAAAAACGACGCATAAGTGGGCTAAATTAAAAACACGTTCGTCACCTATGCAGTTGTTCAAATGCATCAAATCTCTAACGAGAAACCAACAAGAAGACGTTAAGAGGATGGGTTTTGGAAAGACGTTGTCATTCAACATCAGTGGGATACCTGTGAAACTTGCACACTATGTTGTGGAGCACTTTAACCCAGAAGAAATGGCTATTGAAATGCCATGTGGGTCAATAGATGTTGAAGTTGAGTCTGTCCATGACCTTCTAGGAATTCCTAAGAAGGGCATAGACATGCAAACTGTACCAGCATATTCAAAGCTTGATGTTGTTGTTGAAACATGGAGAAAACGATATCGTAAACGATTTGTGGCATCGACGAACCTGGCACAATCTATACTCACAAGTGATGAAGCCAACAGTTTTAATTTCCGACTGGACTTCCTGATGTTATTCTTAACCGTCATGGTTGAGTGTAACAAAAATGGGCGAATGAAAGAGTGGATTTTGAAAACTTTTACTAGAGATACAGATTTTAGTAAAATCAATTGGTGTGCCTATCTGATCCAACAAATTAAATCATGTAAAGATGGATGGAAGAGTTGTGATCCTGAATCTCTATTTTCCGGACCACTCACACTTTTGGCTGTAAGTGTTTTGTGTAACAAAACTTACTAACAATATAGGCATACAACATTTGTTTTGTTATCTTACCACTTGTTGTTGTTTTTATTGGTTTTTTGTTTTTTGTTTTTTTTGTTTTTTTTTTTTTGCCGTTACACAGCTGCTATATGTCGACAGAGTTAAATGCACAGGATTTCCAGTTGACCGGACAATATACCCAATCGTATTCTGGAACAAATACGAACTGAAAAAAAGAGAACGATTGGAGATAAAAAGAGGTGGCTTTGGTGGAGAGGATTTGCATGAAGTTGTTGTGGTTCGACGGGATCCAAGAAAAACTGAGTTACATGCTAATGATGAAGTTCTGAGTGTAAGATTAATAATTATAACCAGTTACAAAATAATTATGTTCTTTCAAAAATTAGTTAAAGAACGTATTTTATAACTTTGTTTGTAGAATGAGATTGCATCGATAGAAAAACATTTGGATGTGATGGAAGCAAAAAGAGTTATGGTGGAAACAAAATTGGATGTGGTGTTCAATGCTCATCCACACAACAAGCAAGTTAAAAAATTGATACAACGGTTTGAGAAAATTGTACACTCAACAAAAACAAGGATATGGATGTCGCCTGATTCCCCAAGGAAAAAAATTGCTGGGGTCCTCATGTCTCTTAACAAGACAGTGCAAAACCCAGATAATGATTACACAGAAGGTACAACGGATAACGGATAAATCACTACCTTGAATATGTATTAAGTTTTTCTACAAACTGTAACTAATTTGAATTTTTTTTTTTTTTTTTTGTAAATGCAGACCCTGAAGATGATGCTGCAAACGCGGCTGAAGTGGCAAACATCAATGGTATGACCTTTTTTACAAACATATTTAGCTTTTTTTCATGCCAATAATCGTTTACACAAAAAAAGTATTCATATGTATTTGTAGTATAGAGTGGAGATAACTTTTTTGGTAAGACTTACTGGAACAAGAATGTACTTATCGTACTTTGTTCAGTTTCGTTGAGCCATAAATTGTTTTTTACGTTCTTCATATTCAATCAATTTACTCCTACACGTTAACATTTAATTTAAAAGATGGGTTAACAAGCTCCATTTTTATTACATTTCCCCGAAAAAATAACAGTACCATTAAAAAGGCCTATGTATAGTAGTTCAAAACCTTAGTATACATTTAATGGATCATGATCATGTACTGACTCTTTAAAACCAATCATTTATAACACAAAATAATGATAATTGACAGATTCGAATAAACACAATCATAGGAAAGTGCGAAATAAAAAACGCAGTGCGGCGACTGATAATTTACTGAAAAAAGGTAAGGTGCAAAAAAAAATCATACACGCGCGTGTGATAATAAGCTGTATAAAAAGCTCATTTGGGTTGATTGGCACATCTAAATATTTTTAATACTATTTTTTTAAACGTATATAGCAGCTAGCAATGATCGGGGGAATGGCGATGGCAAGTGTGATAATAAGCTGGAAGAATGATGTGTCAGCAAAAGGTAACTTTAGTGATGACAATCCTAACAAAAACGTTATGTGAGGAAAAGCTAACTTTAATTTCTTTATTTGAAATAGAAACTCCACTATAGAAACATACACGACAACATACACGTGCAGTAATTGTAGATACAAAAATAATAAAAAAAATAATGACATCAATCTTACATTTCTCTACAGATAAAAAAATGTACTACCTCCGTCCCACTAAAAGTGTCATATTTTGAATTTTTAAAGTCTTTATTTATAAACTTTGACTTTAATTATATACTTTTGTGTTATATAAAACTTGATGAAAATTAACCCGATAAAAACACTTGTAAATCACACTCAAATCATATAACTTTCATCAAGCATTATCTAACACAATTAAAATTATTTAAGGTCAAAGTTTATAAATAAAGACTTTGAAAATTCAAAATAGGACACTTTTAGTGGGACGGAGGGAGTAAAATGTTTAACTAACAATAAAGTAAACCACCTTATGTATGTCCTAAATTGCAAACTAAACGTAACATGTGTGTATGTGACCACATTTAACTAAATAGATGGGGGTAAGGCTGACAAAACACAAGAGATGATACATGGAGAAAGGTGCGGAGATGCCACTACAGAAAAAAGTGCTACATGTGGAGTCATAGGCAATGAAGAAAATGAGGCAGAACATCAAGACGATAACTACAACAACAAGTAAGTTTTACATCTTACATATAACCCGTCACATGTGTAGAAAAATCAAGAAAACCCGATCATACACAAACAAACTAACAGGTATGTGTCTGTGTACATGTGAATGAATATAAATAGACAAGAACAACGAAACACAAAACATGCAAGGATTGTTTGATGCGCCTACCTTTCACCTGCTCACACAAGACACCGAATTAGGTAATTCATGATTCCCAAAAAAAAATGAACATGTGTTATTTCTGTACACAACAGATAATCCGACTTATCAAAACCAAAAAAAATTGCAGGTGATGATGTCGATGATACGCATAATACGGAAGCTTCCGTACCAACTATGATACAAAAAGTGATGACAAAAATCAAGAAGGTGAGTTCTACATGTTTTTTTACTTCTTTCAAAAATTATAATAAACTTGGCATTTTTTTATTAAATACTAACGAACAAAAACTAAAATTGAGCAGGGAAGGGAACGGTTGAAAATGATATCACACGTAATGCTTGGGTAAAGGAACTTGAATCAAGGCGAAGAAAACCAGTTGGTAGGTTCAACCGCTCATGTGATGACCATGAACACGAAATGGAAATCGACATTACAACGGAAGAACAGCGTATTTGGGAGTTTCTATTCGATGTGAAGTACTCAATGTAAGCTTCAGTTTAAAAATATTAAAAATACTAGTTGTTACATTATGCAAAACTTTGGTCCTCTGATAGATTAGGGAATGTTTTGCTCCAAATAGTATGTTTTTTTTTTAAAAAAAAGTCTATTATGTTTTAAATGTATAACAGCATATGATTTTTCACAAAACAGGACACGGGAAATGGTCATCTCCTTGTCTAGCGGGGTAACAAAAAAATTTGATCAATCTGCTGGGTAAGTTCAGCTATAAAAGATATACGTAAAACATAATAGTCCTAGTTTCTTGATATCCAGAATCTAATTTACATATCTAACATTGTCTTACGCAGAGATGTTATCTTCGAGAGTATATACGGCTTGGAACTCACAAAAACGCTGATGCGCACATTGAGGGAGGAAGTGAAGGTCTGCTCTGATGTGGTTGATGCTTGGGTAGATGTGTGAATTATGAAGAACTTGATAGAACCGACGGCTGCCCGACGCGGATTTATTTTAGCACAACTGTGATAGTAAGTATTCATACTATATTACTTGATCTTTGTCTGTGATTTTGGATTTATTAAGTCTTTTGGAACGTTGTAAATATGCCTATCTAAATGCATCTTTTGAATTATTGTAATTCGGGGCTTGCACCACCTTATTGACACATCTTATTTGAAAAAAAAAACAGGACAGCTGGTTATTGACGGATTCTACTTGTGATGATGATGAACGTATGAAAACATTCGGCGAAAGGATGGTCGTAGGCGGCGCATATGATTTCATTGGGATGAAAATGGTTTTCTTTCCAATCCTGGAGAATGATGAATATTACATGATTGTTTTCGATCTGGAAAACGGTGAAATAACCGTCATAGACCACAAGCCTGATCGCACACCCTTAGCTGGCATTAGGGATCATCAAGACTACTACAAAAAAGATACACCATACAAAGTGGTTAGTCATTTTCTTTTCTCATAAAACATTACGATGAAAAACAGCAACTCATACAAAAACTGATTAGTTTATCGTTTTTTTACAGAAGCATATGCTGGACGCTTATTTGGAGCATTCCGAACATCCGTCAAAGGATAAAATTGCGCCAGCCAAGATTAAGAGGTGTGATATCCATTGGGCGACAATTGCACATCCAATGGATAATGCAGTATTCCTTATGCACCACATGCAGAATTTTAACGGCATTAGTAAACACTTTGAATGTGGTTTTAGTAGCAACTGGAAGCAAAAGCAAAAACAGATTCTTACCCTCCGAAAAAAATTCGCTACACGCATACTACTCTCTGATGTGAATGTAATGAAGGGAAAGGTTCGCGATGCTGCATTATCAATGTAAGTTGCTGCTCCGTATGGTAATGTTATGTTTTTTTGTGGATGGGCCTATTGTGGACAACTTAAACAATTTAAACTCGTACTTTGTCAGTTGCCTGTATGTATCTAACTATTAATGTCTGTCATTGATCTGGACAACTTAAACAATTTATGTGTACGTTTAGTGTTACATTTTGGTGAACCATAAGTAAACTACTGGAAAGTTTGACTAAGATAAATATTTTCTTTTGACAAGCATACAATAAGATGATGTAAAAAAAGGTGTTACAAAGCAATATTTCCATTTGATAACTTTTTTAATCAATATGTGTGTTCTTTGCTGTAATAATTAGCGTTAGTCAAGTGGCCATAACTATCATTACAAATTACTTTGTTACAAAAAGAATACCTTTCTTGGTACAAAAAACAGTACCAAAAAAAATGTACAGCATATATTAAATTGAGGGGCGAGTTACCTACTATGCAAAGCTAACTACTCCTAGTTATAATATATTTTCATAAAGAAAAACAACTACAGTCTTACAAAAAAATAATGCTGCCAGCTTTGAATTGTCAAATCTGCAAAAAAAAGTACACGCATGTACCCACACCACGTCCAAGAAATATATGATAGTACCCGTTATTATAATAATATATATAAAGTACAATCTCATATAAATGCCAGATTATGGGGAATCTAAGATGGACAAAAAGGGAGGATGGTTCTCAATTGTACTTATATCTTATCTCAATTGTAATACTCTTATAGTATTTTTATAAAGAAAAAAAAGTGAAGTCTTACAAATTAGTTGTGCCAACTTGGAAGTGTCTAATCTGCATAAGAAGTACATACATATCGAACACTATATCCAAGAAATATATAAAAGTACAGTCTCATAAAATGCCCCATTATGGGAAATCTAAATTGGACAAAAAGAAAGCTTATCACTCATTAATGTTTACACCAATGAAAAGGCATAAATAATAAAAAGGAAAATATGTGTACTTCTATCTCTATCTTATGCCCATTTAAAAAAAGCAAAAATGACTACTTCTATCTCTAACGATATGCATTGTTAATGTATCTCTGTCATTATTTGATAACTATAGTACACGCATTTAATAAATCCCAATTGTCTCTTTGCGGTGTAATAATAAAAATATAAAATATATATACACCTATCACATTTGGGTAAACAAAAACGAGGGAAAAATCAAAAGTTCAAAACTTTAAAGAAACTTGTAACTCGTTAAATCAAATGTAAATCTACTAATTGCTTTCAAACAAAAAGAAAAAGTAAAAAAAAATAATTAACTTCTATGTTGGTCAGTGTAGTACATTTAATGTTGATGTAAACTGATGTAAACAATCTAATTAATTTATCCACCTAACATCATTTGATTGTCTATAAATTAAGGTGAAATGTAAAACATTAGTTTCATCACTTGTTCACCATAAAGAACTAAAAAAAACCAACCTTATTATGTCTAGTCCATCATCACCAGCTAACTCAAAACGGGTTACCAAACGATTGCGGAGAACTCTTTCATTCGAACTCCAATCTCCAAAATCGGATTGCAACCCAGAGTGTTCTCAAATCACAAACACCCGTTCTATTCCGTCAATGCCGCAAACTGTTGAAGAAAATCTGGATATGGATGCTAAGCTTATAAGTGATCTCCTTACTAACACTAAACCTGAAGTAACAACACATGATGAGATGTCGCTAGATGAGGCACTTTTTGATGTTGACTGGGGATCATTTTACTTCACCACACAAGTTACCCCTGTCAAAAACTCTTCATATGGGTGCTCGCAGACCAAGCAAAACCAATCAACGCCACCCAGGAGACCTCCCCGACAGTTGATCCAAAGACTATCGATGATCCTGAAGATGATCCAATAGATGATGATTACTCTTGTTACTCTCCAAACACCCTTATCTCGTGGGCCGACCACAACCCGTGGGAGAGTGAGCTTAGCCCAGAACCACTTAGCGCTGAAATTGAGTATGGCACTCCAAGATCGTTTCTTGACTAAATAGTGGTGTTTATGTGAACTTACTAGTATGTGTGTGAAAAAGAAGAGTTAATTACTGTTTTCGTCCCTGTGGTTTGTCAAAAATCACTATTTCAGCCCATTAGTTTAAAAATTACGATTTCAGTCCCTGTGGTTTCACTTTCGTACCCATTTCAGTCCCTGTGGTTTCACTTTCGTAACCATATCAGTCCATTTATTCTGTTAGTACAGGGGCTGAAATGGTTACGAGATGGACTGAAATGGTTACGAAAGTAAAACCACAGGGACTGAAATCGCAATTTTTAAACTAATGGACTGAAATAGTGATTTTTGACAAACCACAGGGACGAAAAGAGTAATTAACTCGAAAAAGAAAGTACCCCCATTTTCCCTCTCATATATAGGGGCTACTTTCCTTATCCTATGTTATCCAATGTACTTTACCATATCTAGTGTTTAAGTTATTATGTACTCAACTAGGGCTACTGAACTATTCTGTTAAATCTATGTTTTCAATCTAGGTTATTAAAAAAATCGTGTCATTATTATATGATTTCAACAAATACTGACTTCTAAACATAAAAAAAACTTACATAAGTTACACCCTTTAGGAAAAAAATAATAAATGAAAAAGAGTAACATGATCAAATCTAAAAAAGAGATTCAAGCAACCGTCAACAAAAGCACATAATCAAAAACACACATACAGCAAAAATGTACAAAAACCTTAGAGAAAAAAAAAATGTAACACGGTACGTGTCACACCCCCAAATTTTACCACGTGTCACCGGCGGGCCCGGTGGGGAGTACGTGACGTAGTTGATATCATCATAGTCAAACCACACAATTTAAATGCACAGCGGAAGCAAAAGATAAATATATTACAATCCGATATGCAGTAATATTCAGGTATTACAACGGAAAGTAAAAGATCCACAGGCGGATCGCAAAATAAAATAAACATTGTTCAACAGACTTCAGGCATCTAAGCTTGCGAGACTTCTATATGATGCTAGGAGAAACCAGCCTATTACGCGTAGTACCTGCACTTAGTCTTTTTGGAAAATACGTCAGTTTTCACTGGTAAATACAATTTAACTGACTCATTTTGAAAAGGTTTTAAAAATTGATTTGAATGCCCGTGGCACAAAACATTTTATAACTTGGGATAATTATTTGCTTAATAATCTTGTAAAAGAATTACATGTTCGTTCTGCGTTCAGTGGCCCGGGTTCGTTCCGGGTTAAAGATTAATAGACACACCACTTAATATAATTTCGCCGCGAGACTTCTCTCGTACCGACGATTATACATGTTATACAGCACTACGGGTGTACGCCTACACCCGAGTGCTAAGGTCGTGGCCATTCTTTGAATGATGCCAAGGATATCCGGGACATGGTCATTAAGCCCCCAAAGGCGTTAAACAAACAAAACAGCATTTTCAAACGGGTTAATTTGACTGCACATAACCAAGACCGGTTAAGGTCAATTCCCCGACCAAGCGGTATTTTATATACCATACCCCAAGCCCGTATAGGGAAAATAAGTTAAACGTATTTACCTGAGCAAATTTATACAATTTATCCCAGCCGTATACCACCAAGCAAGTACATATAGCTTTTACTGGGCTCCTAAATCTGGAACGAAGGTTTTAATAACCTATTAGAATTCTAACGGGTCTTTGATCAAACTTAGACTTAGACCGGTTAGTTTTCAAAAGGAAAACATGGTTCAAACGCATGATAAAGCGAAGACCGGTTTAGAATATGGTTTTGACCCGACAAGCTTGCATGCTTGTTTAATATGGGTAACTTAATCACATTCTAGATTTGAGATGATAACGATTTGGTTTGACCCGTTCCGGCTAATATATGCAAACTAGTTACATAGGCCGATCCGAACGCGAAACGTGCGTAATGGGTAACCATAAGAGTCATGAACATGTTCCATAAGTTAATATGCCTTTGATATGTTGTGATATCAGTAGGATATCTTCTATTATGCCCAAAACGAGTTTAAAACCAATTTATGCCCCGTAGGGGTATTTTGGTCATTTTAAAGGTTATAAAAGAAGTTTAATATAAATCTGAGTTACAGGTCTGATTAAATCAGGGGATACACTTAATTTTAATAAGTTATAACAGTAGGGTATCCTATATGTGTGAAATTTATTAATCATAACCATACCATGCACCGAAGGGGCATTTTGGTAATTTCACATAGGCTTAAAAGGTCAAAACTGGAAACCTGAGTTTATAACTTTTCCTTACTGTTAATATATAAAAATTTACTGAGTATATCAGCGGGTATCAACCCTTATATGTTTAAAATAGTTTTAATACACACTATGCGTTAAAAACGCTTAAAAGGGCGATTGGGAGCCATTTCCGGGTTTTCAAAGGAAAGCTGATATTTTTATTATTCCAGAAGGTTCAAAATAATTTATTTATCATATTATATCAGTAGAAAAAGGTTTGATATCAAAAAGATTTGTAAAACTCATTTTATAGCCTAAAAGGGCAAAACCGGCAATTACCGAATCAAGCTTAGAACTCTAGGTTACGATCAGCCTAAAAATAAATAAAAATCTTCAAAAATCCCAAAATATTATATTACATCAGTGGGTAATAAGTTTGGTATTAAAAATTGGGTTTAGATAGGCTATATGCTAATTATGCCGTTTATTTACTAAAAAGCCTCTTAATTACGCTAATGAGCATAACTCCTAATCTAAACCTCAAACTGATGTGAGATTTTGTGGACATGTTTATGAATTAGTAATAAAGGTTTTCTGTCCTTTCACATCTTCAAGAATCTCGTTTTAACATCAAAGGGCATTATGGTCAACATTTCGGCATTATGGAAACACGTAATGATCTTTAATTCTAAAGAACCAAGTAGTATAACTTTGGGAGGTTATACTAACATATAACATGGTCATAAGAGACGCTAAGGCATAACTAAATTCAAGCTAATTCGGGTCAGAACTGAAAGTCAAAGCAAAGGTCAAACTTTGCGACTTTCGGTTATGAACCGAGCCTATACTTAGAATTGCCGGGTTGAACATGCTTAGACATGTTCAACTAATATTTACCAAGTTTTAAAGTGGCAAAACTGATTTTATAACTTCTTCATTATTAGTTATTAATTTTATTTAAAACAAACCCGTTTGACTTTAATTTGACCCGACAATTAAACTAAGTAAACGTGGTAATTAGGAGATGCCCTTTAGAGGATTTAACACCTACCTAATTACGGTCACGTAGCCATGTTTGCTTCGAACCATGGCTTAACCGTTTACAAGTCAAAGCGTTTATCGATAACCCTTGACTTTTCGGTTTAAAACGCTAAACAAATAAACGAAGCATGAGAGAATCACTTACAATAGTCCAAAGGACTGAGAGAGGTTCTCAAGAAGCTCAAGACCCTCAAGAATTGCAAAGAAAATCAGAAAGGAAGGAATGGTGCAATGAAACCCAAATCAAAGGGGGGTATTTATAGGATTTTGAGAGCCGTTAGGATCATTTCTCGGTAAACGGGATTCGATCTCAGCCGTACAAGTATACCCACTGATTTAGAAAACCATGGGTGTCCCTAATTCAGCCCATAGAATCAAGAATTGTGATAGGGAAGCAAAACCACAGCTGGTTTTCAAAAATCTGGAACTGGGCAAGCTATACGGACCGTAAGGTCCTTCATACGGTCCGTAAGGACCTTCACAGCATATGCCTAATTTCAGAACTTATCACATTTGGCCCCTGCACTTGCTAATTGTCATTCCCGACACATTTGAGGCCCGTTAAACCATTTTTAAGGCTCTAAAATGATGCCTAAGTATAGGGAACATGAAACATGCTCAAAAATATGCCGGATGTCGGTTCGTTTGGTCGTACGGTCCCGTTGTTCGGCTAATTACGACGAAACACGGACGGACGCTAAAAACGATCCAAATTACGCGACGAATGGGATTTTATCAAGCCAAACCCTAAAATAAAATATTTTAGTGCTTGCATAAATTTTTGAGTGTCCGGGGATATTCAGAATGCAAGATATGCACGGAAATGCAAACTTGTGCACTTTTTGACACTTTTAGTCCCTGTATGACCTAAAAGTTTATTTTAGCGCACCAAACACCTCTAAGCCTATATATAAGCTATACAAAGGTTAAATAGAGTATAATTAACTCATGGTCATATTCCGGAAGGTTCGATACCCTACGAATTGACATACTTTTGCAGTTTGACGCTTTTAACCCCTTGTATACGAATATGGTCATAACTTTCTCATACTTAATCGAAACCTTGTGAAATTTTTATCACATATTCTTGTGAGTATAATTTATTATTACAAAGCTTCGGGCCTGCTAAAAGATCACTCAGAGGTATACTTTAAACATGTTGACACATTTAGCCCCTGTAGTTTGTAATTCCTCACTTTCTTTCACAATTAGCTTCGTATGATCCATAATTTATTCGTTTAAGGATATAAACATCATGTAGGATTATTGAAAGACATATTTATTCATTGTTGACATTTTGAACCCTTACATTCACATACTTTTCTTGTTTGTCAACTTTAGTCCTTCATACGTAATCTTTCACACGTTCAAAACTTATGACACGTGTCAATACATTATTGAACATAAATTTTCGAGGTGTTACAGTATGTAAGCACGTGCACACATACAACAAAAAATGTACAAAAATCTCAGAGAAAAAAAAATGTAACACGGTACGTAAGCACATGATCACACACACGTACAACAAAAATGTACAAAAAACTCAGAGAAAAACAAAATGTAACATGGTCAAAACAACCAAATTATTTCTCATTCAACAAAGGAAAAATCTACAAAAATCTAAGAGAAAAAAAATGTAACATGGTAAACCCAAAACCCAAAACCAACAAATCCATAACGTAGAAGATTCTCGTGTTCAACCAAACATCAATAAGTACATACTACCCAGGATAATCCAACTAAGTACCACATATTTCATAGTCTCAACAAACAATGGCAAAACCCTCAACAAACAATGCTAACAAGTAAGCTGCCAATCACTAACGCTAATATCAGTAACCATATAACCCTCTTCTTCTTCCGGATTTCTTGCTCACGGGCAAAGAGTTCAGCTTGTAGGTTATTGATGTTTCTCAAAAGACCGGGTATGATCCTAGTTGACCTTAGGCACATCGGTGGGTCGACCCAACCATTGAAAGGGCAGTTGCTAGGCTACATTAAAAATAATGGGCATAAAACCCGATTAGAACATACATTTACTTATTAAGACAGGGTTCGAATTTTTTACCTTAAACGGACATGAATAGAACCTTCTTCCTGGGTTGTCATCTGTCCATGATGTCCGGATGGTAGCAATCCTCCCACATGAACACCTTTTCATGTTTTTTTGAGTGGTAGATGAGGCTCAGATAGATGAATTGTAAAGAAAATAGAGAGATAAGAAAATGATATATTTGAATATAGTTAGAGTAGTTGTATATGGAGATAGTTGGAAACCTATAGTTGGAATGATGATCTATGACATCCATCTAGAACAAAAGATATGTACTAAGGATTTGTGGGCCCCACTATAAACATATTCTTTTGTCATTACCCACATCCATACACTTCTTTCTTTTTCTACTTTTTATTACTTTTTTCTTTTGTTAGCATGTGGCCTACCCATAGAAAGAGTTTACGACCACATTTGTACTTGTATAACCAACATAAAAAAAAAATCCATCCCAATAAAGAAGTAACAACACACAAACTAGAGAGTTTTTTTTTTCATTATATATTACACCACAAAAAATTACAAAATCATTAGACATATAAATTACTCCTTAGTTAATGTTCATAACCTGATACTTCACCTAATTTCTAATTAACCTAAAAACACACATCTTCAAAAACAAACATAATTAGAAAAACACAACAACACCACCTTATTTCTACTTGAGCTCCTTCATGTGAACCACTTTTTGCACTTGCATGGGTTTGGTGGGACGGGGGAAACTGATATGTTTATTGGGAAATATGAATCCCACTCAATTTCACTCATCCACGAGACATCATCAACCCAATCGCTGTTTTTGGAATCATCAACATGTCTCTTTGTTGGGTATATTGTAGGCTCATCATTAGGCATCACATCAACGGTAGTGTGTGTATCAAAGCCAAAGGGTTCACCCTTGGGCACTACATTTGGCTCCAACTTAACTGTAGGCTTAACACTACGCATGTTTTTCGGTATTGCTCGAGCCATAGGCTTCACATCGGGTTCCACCTTTGGGGTCGAACAAAAGCTACTCCTCTTTCCGCGGGGGTGCCTATCAATGGTAAAAATCTCCCTAAGCGGGTCTGTGGGCATAGGCGCTAAAGGGGTTGCATGCATATCGCCAACACTCACTGGAGTCGATGCATACTTTCGAAGTCTCTTCCCGACATTAATGAACTCATTTTTTCCAAGATTGAGATCGATCACCTCAGCATCCGGGACTTTGGATCCCGCGGATGGCCTCTTGTGCATTGTTATGCTTTGGGTGTGATTAGTAGTTAACAATGGTTTGTGGATGTACATATTATGTATGCTGAAACTATTTATAATGAAAAAGTAAACTTTTGGGGGTGGATGGTGGTGATTAGATATGAAAATAAATGACAAATTAAATGCATCACCAGATAAAAAGGAGAAAGTAACAAAAAGATACATCTTGTTGGGGCAGCCCATCTTGTTGTATGTATTTTATATAAAATTTGTATCTACAACTTGACCATCTAAAAAGATGTTACTTTATGTATAATATATAAAATTTGTTACAATAACAAATAATATTCATCCAGCCTTCATCCAGATATATTATCTCTTTAAGAAAAAAAAAACGGCTTGTGTTTTATAAAATAAAAAACAAAAAAACAAAAAAAAACTACAAAATACTATATGTGTTTAAATTTTTTTATTTGATTACTATTTTTTGTAACGAAATGGGTCATTTTCTGACTAATTATATACATAACTTGGAATAAAAACAAAACCAGAAAATCCATAAGATAGAAAATTCTCAGATTCAACACAGCAAAAATCTACACAAATCTCAGGGAAAAAAAATGTAACATGGTGAAAACAAAACAAAAAAAAAACCATAACATAGAAAATTCTCAGCTTCAACCAAACATCAACAAGTACATACTAACAAAAATGTCCACAAAAAATGGCAAAAACCTGAACAAACAACGTTTAGTTTTCACGCAAACATTGTGCATATCATTTCATAATGCAGCTGATCAATTAAACCATAGTCATTAAACTGAAAACCGTCCTACATACCAAACCCACATACATCCTAACATGCAAACATATGCATGTGCATCCATTTTCAGATAATCTACACAAGCAAACATGTGCATCTACAAAAAGGCAGCCCAAAAAATACAAAAGGGATGATCAAAGTTTAGTTCCGCTCCACTAAAATGGAGACTAAAAAGCTGGCGTCATACAAGTTTTCAAAACATGCACAGCACACACATCAAAATAAATACCAAATCAAGTGGACTCCTGACTCGCAGAGCTTGAGTCCTCATCCTCGTTACCCGATTTATTCTTCTTCTTTTTCTTGCAATTTCTTGAATCATGCCCAGTCACGTACTTCATACATGTTCGGCAAAGCCTTGGTGTTTTGGGAGGTTTGACAGCAGAGTTGCTCGTTCCATCCTGCGATGCTCTAGACAATCGTCGACGTTTGCCGCATCCTTTGTTCCTGATCCCGTCTGGATTGTTGAGAGTTACGTCCCCATCTAAAGAAACACCAAGCAATTCTTCAACAGCAGCATAGTTATCATTCTTGGCTTCGTCATCAACTGGTCCTCCATTTAGTAACTTGGATTTCAGTTCCTTTATCTGCTCAGCGAAAGTAGAAAGTCCTCCAACATCACTTCTTAATGCGTCTACACATTCGGTTACAATCTCAAGAATCTGACTTCTCGCAGCAGCTTGTGGACGGGTGTCAACGCCGTATCGACGCTCAATAGAAAATATACTTTTGGGAAGCACGTCCCTAGTCCAACGCTTAACAACAAACTGGGCAGGGATTTTTTCAATATTGTTTACCCGGTAAACACAAAAGATGTGCCTACACAGATATCCAATACGGATGAAGTTGTTGCATGAACAAGAGACCGACTGATTTCTCAACTCAAGTTTAACCTACAAAAACACCAAAACACATTATTAAGCTTCTGTGAAAAAAAGCATAATGAAAGCTTAAACAAAAGATGTCATCATAAGGATACAGCACAGTTACCGTGAATGTGTTGGTTGCACTGCTTCGCTTGTCCAACTGATTCACATAGTAAACACGAACATCATCACAATCCTCCATGTTTAGAATGTAACAAAACAACTTCCCCTTGTATATCTCTTTTCTTACCTCTGTGAAAATTGCATGTGTGTACAGCTCAAAAGCGTGCTTCTCGATAGCTAAATCAGTACTATCCATGAATACACTAGATGAGGTTTTAAACTCTACAACACGTTGCCTGTAACACTGATTGTCTATCCTAGTTTCATAACATAGCATGAACTGAACTAGTGTGTTAGCACTAGTAGAGTTGACCTTGAAGCTTGAGTTAGAGCTTTCACATCTTGATGTAGTCTTCATCAGACAACACATTGGGATATCACGGAAGTAGACAGGTACCCATTGGTCCCTAATTGAGTACATATCATTCAACCAGTCATGATCTTGTAACCCATATTCCTCCATCAAAAGTTGCCAACGCGTCTCAAATGTAGATGGTTTCATGTGAATACTCCACACCAAACGATGCATCAATGCCCTTAACTCAGAGTTTTGTAATAGGTCTCCATGAATCTATAAATAACAGGACCCCAAGCTGTTAAAAGAGGTAACAAAATAAAAACTTCTCAAACAAGATTGATAAATTAATAAAACCTTGGTTGGAAGTTTTTTCATAATATGCCACATGCAAAGGCGGTGCCGAGCGTCTGTGAAAACCTCTAAAATGGCAGCTTTCATTGAAGGGTCCTGGTCCGTCAGAACTAACTTTGGTTGCTTCTTGTGTGCCTTCAGAAATGATTCAAGTAACCACTTGTAAGACTCGGTGGTTTCATTGAATAGCAAGCCAACACCAAATGTCACACATTATTTATGATTATCAACACCAGTGAAAGGAACAAAAATCATGTTGTACCTGCATGACAAAGAAAAAAACAAAAGGTAATAATATGTTAAAGGGGAAAAAAGTGCCAGTTTGCAAAACCTTACCTGTTAGTGTGATTAGTCGCATCAAAAGCTAACACATTACCAACCACCTCATAGTTTATCTTGGAAATTTCATCTGCCCAAAAAATCGACCTCAATTGCCCTTTCTCAACCACAAACTCATAGTAAAAGTCTGGTAAGCACTCCGATCTTTCTTTCAAACGATCTATAACAAGTTGCGCATCACGGTCACCAATATAAAGCCTAACCGACTGGCTCTAGTTCTTAAAATCAGTTGGCATCCCACGTACGTTGTGATGTCCACCCATCAGAGACACTAAAACTCTGTGAGAAACAATTGGAGCAATTCTGTTCAAACTCATGTTATGGATAAACTATTTGGATGTAAACGGTAGTTTCCTTGAAATCCTACTTACGTCACGATTAAAACGCTCAACAAAGGGATGATTATGGTGCTCATGAAACCCTACCACTGTGCACATAGAGCTGCCCTCAGAAAACTTAACCAGTATACTAGCCTTGCAATCTGTCACTGTGAAATTACTTTGCCTAATAGTCAAGGTTGACTGCTCCAAGGTATCAGTTTTACGCCTAATTTGTGGTTTTGAATATTTAGTACACCTTATGTACTGGTGAGTGATAAAACCCTTCCATCTCTTGATTTGCCCCTTACGAATAGAAAACCCAGAATACACAGCATAGTCCTTGTACATACTGAACACGTCATTCCACGTTTCATATACAGAACCAACAACAGGCTTTAAAACAATAGGAACATTAGGACACCACATTCTAGTGCCATTAGGTGTGTGGTGAACATAAAACTCCTCGTTCGCATGAATACCTACAAAAAAGGTCACGAGTCTTAGAAAACATTGTATTGTTTAATAAATTTTAACACGTATAGGTTAAAAAAAATTTACATGTAACATTGTATTCTCAAAAACAAGTTTAACACGTTTCACTAAAATGCAAAAAAAAAACATGGTAGTACATTTTTTTATGTCACCAAAAAGTGTAGATGCTGGTGGAATTTTTTATGTAGCCCAAAAATGTAAACTCGAATGTTTTCCCCAGCCTGTTTTCCCCTTCCAATAAAAATATAAAAACTTAATACAAGTCCAACCACACATGTTTTTACCTGCTACAAAATATATAAGCTTGTTTCATAAAAACTTAATACAAGTGTAGCCACACATTTTTTACCTTCTACAAAATATAAAAGCTTGTTTCATAAAAAAAAAATACAAGTCCAACCACACATGTTTTTACCTCCTACAAAATATATAAGCTAGTTTCATAAAAATTTAATACAAGTGTAACCACACATGTTTTTACCTTCTACAAAATATAAAAGCTTGTTTCATAAAAATTAAAAATATAAGTCTAACCACACATTTCCTCCTCTACCAACAAAAGAAATAAAATAAATAATAATAATAACAAACTACGAAAATTAAAACTAAGGGTATGTTACAATAACCCTATAGAAAAAAATTCATGGTTTCACATAAACAAAAAAGACCTGTTGATAGCAACTGTGTAAAAGTACAATTCTGAACACCATCTTCATCATCATTTGTGGCATTTTGATTCAGAACTGATGCTACACATAAAAATAAAAAACAAAGAAAATGAATCAAGAACAATCCAATGAAAAAATAAACAAGAAATCCTTAATTTACAAAAGTACTCGTGTGCATTTAAAGCTGTAGATTTAATAAAACAGAAAACAAACTCACCTGGAAACGCTGAAGAAATAGGTTCAGGTTCTTCAACAACCCTACTCTCAAACAATGCATCTTCATCTTCATTAAATGCAAAAACAGGTGAAAGATTATGTGGAACAACATTTAAGGGTGAACCAGGATGATCAATGAGTGTCTCCGTACCACCGTCAACGGTCCGAGGGTGTTGGCTGTTCGAATCAGCCATGTTAAATGCAAATACCCTTCAATGGTGAGTATGGTTTCTTTCTCTCAGTGCACTCTCTGGTTCGAAATAAATGAGATTTGAGATTATATCCATGAATATGTAAAAAGAACATGAGAGAGATACACAAGTACAAATGTAATTAATGAAAAGCTTGACAAGAAGAAGCAATGTTGAAAGGTCTGCGTGTGCAGACTTACACATCAAAAGGGTCACACAAATCTCAAAAGTTAAAGAAAGAAAAAGACGGTTATGCCCTTTCCTACTCTCAATCTAAATTCATACGTGGATCAATCCTAGCCACATGTGTGAGTTTTCAGGGTTTAGTCAACTGGAATGGGTTTTCTCCTTATAATTAGCCTATATATATATATAGCCAGCAAAAGAACTTTATTGGAAACCAAAAACAAACGTACAGCAGGACTTAGCAAGAGACTAAGGTGTTGTTTGTTTTTTCAAGCTTATTTCATCTGTTTTCATGTCTGCAACTGAAGATGTGGTCTGAAGCTCTGCAAGCTGAAAATATAAGACTGTTTGTTTTTATAAATTGATAATGTCTGCACAAATACTTTCCCCTCATCCCTTTCATTTTAAACCCTAGAAAAAACAAACAGCCTCTTATCCTCTTCTCCCTCAATTGCATCGCAATCATCGTTTGTTTTAGAAATAAGCAAATAAAACAAGGCACTTTATATAAGTGCCAATAATAATAAACATTATATTGTAACCTTTTCGTTTTAATATTAGGACATAAACGAGTCCAAATCAAGTAGCATTGAAAATTGAAGAAGTTGTACCAATTTCATCAAAACACCACCTGATAATTTCCAAATACCCACCATGGGGTTTAACTGGAATAAAGTTCCAAGCAAGAACTCTGCTATTTGGCTGATGATTCGAAGATTGAAGTCGAGAATGTCGACCCCTGCCTACGCTGCCACGAGAACACCACCATAACCACTGCTGCCGACGAGAACCACCGCCCTTAGCCGTCTCTGATGTCGTCATTTCTGGCGGCTACAGCCGCCGTCGGACACCACCGGCATCAGCCTCGTCATCAACATCAACAGTAGCAGTAGCAGCAACATTCATCATCTCCGGTTGCCGGAGGTCAGACCAGAGGAGGGGATGGGTGTGCGAGGAAGATGGGTGTGTGGTTGAGAAACAAGGAGAGGAAGGAGGGGAGGTGGTGGTGGTGCTGGGTTTTAAAGAGGGAGAGAGAGAGGGGAGGAAGATGGGTTTTGAAGATCCGATTGTTTGTGAAGATGTTAGACATAGACTTTTTTTTAAGCTAATAAAAGCACTTTTCAGATCTTCTTTTAAAAAAAACAAACAGTCTTCAACGTCTTATGTCTGCCCGCCTGAAGACATAGGCTCCTTGCAGATGTTCTAAGCAAAAACAAACAGCACCTAAGACCACATGAACACACCAAGAAAGCCAAAACAAAACCTACAGCCCCAAACAATTAACCAAAGTCTAAATTAGTAAAGTCATTCCAATTCTCCTTGCACAACCCTCCGATCCGACTTCTTTTTATAACAACCCGACTTTTCGGATCATTACTTAGACCTGTCGTTCATTGCTTAATTGCCTTGTACTCCTGAGATTTCGATTATCGTAATGGGTTAAACGATATTTTTAAACTATGTTTTACAACGCATTCACAACGCTTAATCAAAACGCAGTTATCGCATTTAACGCAGTTTATAACGCATTTTATCGTATATTACATCGCATGTTTATACTAACGCCATCGCATCGCAATCTAATCGCAACTCGAAACGCAGATTTACTTTTATGCATTTTATGTGTTATGTGTGTTACTTGTGTGATTACTTGTTTAATGTTGCGTGGTTATCTCATCGCAACGCTTATTCGCAACTCGCTTAAACGCAACGCAACGCTTAACGCACGAAACGAAAGTCAGAAAACTAACTCGCACAACTCGGTCGATCGAATGACCACTCGGTCGAATGGACATCCGTCCGGATGACCAGTCGATCGGATGGACCATCTGATCGGAGATCGGATGGCCATCCGATCGACTGGCCATCCAACACCTCGTTTCTACCGCCTTATCCTCTCTCACACTATAAATACCCGCCTGTCACATCATTGTTCACTGATGTGACAGCTCTATCTGACCAACTCGCTCCCAGCTCGTTCTCAAGCACATTTCACTCGATTCAAGGCCATTTTCGTAAGTGTCCCTCCCTAAATCTTGTACTTCTATCATCACTACACACTTTCTCATCTTTCACCATGACATCACCGGATTTGGACTCCTTGAAGGTGACATCACCTCGATTGCATATGCAAGTTGTAGTGTGACGTCATCTCATCAAGATTGGTTTAGATCTAAAGGATTTCTACATGTTTTAACACAAATCTCCATGAGATCTAAACATCTTCAACAGTTTACATACTTTTCTCCAACATTCTTCACTTTTCCACTCAAAACCGATGGAATCTAGACTCATCCAGGCTCTCTACTCATTCCCTAGTTGAGAACCGGTCTGAAACGGATTTCCACCGGAGAAATGACCGATTCACGGGTTGAACATGAAACTACATTGGGAACAGTCAGTCTGGTCAAATGGGGTGATTCCCATCCGATCGATTGAGTTGGGCTTGGTGTGGATTCCCGTTGTTTGACACATCGTCACGCCATCTCCATTAAACTTCAAACTTGTAACTTAGAAAATTTTACTAAGTTTTCAAAACATCAGATTGCCCAATAGAATAGCCATCCGATCGGATGGCCATCCGATCGAATGACTATTCGACCAGGTGAATTGTCCTTTATAACTTTCAACACTTAAACAATTTGATCATATTTCAAACTACCAACACCTCGATCGAATAGCCATCCGATCGAATGGCCATCCGTCCGGATGACCATCCGACAGGATGACTTGACATCTAGAGTTACTTCACATTTTCCAAAATGCTACAACGAAAACTTCAAAGTTTCAAAATAATTCACAACACTCACATCTCATTCAAATGGCCATCCGTTCGAATGGTCATCCGTTCGGATGACCATCCGTCCAGATGACCATCCGATCGAATGGGTATTCACCCGTTCGACTCACCATTCGACACTTATCTCATCCAACGCACTATTTACACGTTGTTCAACGCTCACGCTACTGTTCTATGCTCAGGCTAACTCCAACGCGCTCCCTTTAATCCAATTCAAGGTTGTGTTTATTATTAAACAAATACTGTGAGTATACTTGAACTCATCTTCTTTTAAGGCACTTTTGGGTGTTACATACGTTCTCTATCAAATCACATCAACACACAATGCAAACACTTTTAACGCTAACTGCTCTTGCATGTTATACGTGACTCGATGAATGCTTATATGTTACGTTTACACAGTGATTGTTTGCCTGACACCTTAGCAACGATAGTACTATAGTTTGGACTCGGCACCTGTCGTGGACAGGGGTAGTTAAGGGTATTACTTCACATGGTCACAGTGGTGAGAATGTGTTGCGCATTCTACACTCGCAGTCATGTCAGTTGCATAAGTCATTGTCGATAGCTTACTTGCTTCACATTTCTACGTGTTACATGCTGGTTATGCGTAAATGCTTTCGCTATACTATATGCTACTCAAACTTGTGTACTCACCTTTACATTATATGTGTTGACTTTATTTTAACGTATGTGATAGGTTGATAGGATGTTATGTCTGCTTTGATGAATCGAGTAGGAGGTCTAGAAACTCACCAAATAAGAAATCTGAGTTGTCGGAACAGTTTACTTGTTTTTGAGAAACTATGTCTGTAATAATTGCTTTTACTTTATATGTTATTGGTATGGGACTTTAACGTTAAATATATCGTTATTAATAGTTGTTATGGATTCTCTTGGACAATCTGTTTCGCTCAGTGCCACGCCCCGATGATCCCGCCATCGGTTAGGATGTGACACTTTTCTCCACCCACCAGTAGGAACCGAATTTGATCTCTTCCAGGACCATGCTAACGGTCTTATGTTTCAGGTTGAATATTTTATCATTGCGGTTGGCCCAAAGTCTCCACATAGACTTCATGAAGATAGCATGGATGACCCGTTTGCGCTTAATCCCCATGTCTTGATTGCTTCAGTGAGAAAACATGGATGCGACACTATCGAAATTTGTCGGAATCGCAATCTACACCCAAACACAAACAAGCCACCACACTGTTTTTGCAAAGTGGCAGCCTACCAGCAGATGGTCTGTTCTCTCTTGTTCGATGCCGCATATCTTGCATAACCCGTCCCCCACATTCACATTCACATTCCTTTTCGTTAGAGCGTCGGTCGTCGGGATTTTGTGACGGGCCGCTCTCCAACAAAGGTAGTTAGCTTTCGGAACCGCAATATTGTTCCAGAATATGGGATTGTGTTGCGCCCCATGGTTAATATTATTTTCTAGATCGATGCGGACTTGTTTAACCGAAGGCACGATCTTAACACCATCGGAAACCCATCTCCACACGTCCTCAGTCGTTGTAATGTTTTGCTTTTCGAGAAGGCTCGACAACTCAGCCTACTCGCTTCTTTCTGCTGTAGAATTAAGGGGATTCCACCACGCTAGATCCCACCAGATGCCTTGATTAACCCTCTTGAAGCAGTCTTGTATGAGAGCTTTTTTGTGTTGCACGAGATTGAAGATCCTCGGGAATCGGTCCTTCAGTCTATCCCCTTCCATCCATTTGTCGTACCACATCATCGCCTTATCTCCTTTACCAACCATTGGGACAATGCACTCGTTCAGGTCCAAACTGAGTTTGGTGAAGTCTTTATTAACCGAGCCGATCGCTATCCACACACCCCCTACTGCTGCCTTACACGGGATCAAAAGACTCAATCTTCCCCCCTTGTGAATGGCAGTAACTGTTCTGGCCCAAAGCTGGTTGTTGCACTCTCGGAACCGCCACCACCACTTCGCTATTAGACCCAAATTGAGTTCTTTAATCCCCCCCCCACACACACACACACCAAGCCCACCTTTCTTCTTTGCTCTAAGGACCCGGTCCCAAGCTATCCACCTGATTTTCCACCCCATGCTTGTCCCACCCTATAAGAATTTCCTGCGGATCCCTTCTAGAGTCTTGATGACACCACTCGGGGCTTTAAATAAAGAGAGGTAGTAGATAGCGAGTGACCCTAAAACCGATTTCACAAGAGTCATTCTGCCAATTTTATATATTAAATAATAAAAGGTTATATCTATAAGAACCATATTGTACGGGTTGAATAAATGTAATTTTATATACTAAATAATAAAAAAGTTATATATTGAAAACCACGTATATTACACGGGTTGAATAAATGTAATATTGTTTACCAAATAATAAAATAAGTTATATCTTTAAAAACCCTCGTGTATTACACGGCTTGAATAAATATGATTTTATATACCAAATAATAAGAAAATTATATTTAAAAAAACCAATGGATATACTCGGTACGCGATAGATATGGTGATTGCGGAGATGATTATTGAAAAGAAGATACGGTGGTCAAACATGTTATTCAAGTAGTAAAAAACAGCCATTTGAGTGATAAAATATAAATTATATTTAAAAAACCAGTAATAAATCTAATTTTATATATAAAGTAATATTAATATTATAAATGAGAAGTATACATTAAATTTAAACTAAATAATAATTATCTATAGTTAAATAGAAAAGATTAAACAAAATAATATTTAGTAGGAGTGTTATCTATAATTAATTAGAAGAGATTAGACAAAATAATATTTATGTGTTTGGTGTTTTTTAACACGCCTCCTCCACTTGTGTTTGATCAATAAGAACCTTCCAACTAATTAATATTATTTGTTTTATTTTTTTAAAAGATAATATTTGGGTAATTATTGTTGGACATTATACTACTACACCCATTTTTAACTTCAAACCCATAATGCCTCATATGTCACATATCAATTCATGCCCAAGGGAAGTGCATTAGTTTCAAGCCCCACTACACATGTTATAAGAAAATAGTACATTTAAACCCAAACTTATCATCATTACATTATGATTGACTTAGCATATCACAAATGGATTCATTAGCTAGCTCACAATGATTTTTCTGTTCAAGGAGAATGGAACTTTCTAGTTTCATATTCAACAAACCATGCAAGAGGGATACAACGACCATAGGGTAAGCTTAAGCTTCGAAGATGTCATGAAACCATCGTAAATTACTTCAATTTTCACACTTATAAAAAACATAGTTCATATTCAACAAACCATGCAAGAGGGATAAAACGACCATAGGCAGGGGCGGAACCAGAGGGGGGTCAAGGGGGTCCGTTGACCCTCCGGTCACCAGAACTTTTTGAATTTTTATTTATAAATTTTTAGTTTTTGAAGAACAAACTTAGAGATGGTCCCTCTAATTTGAACCAGTATAGAATATAAGTTTATAATGACCCCCTAACTAAATCGTTCTGGTTCCGCCACTGACCATAGGGTAAGCTTAAGCTTCGAAGATGTCATGAAACCATCGGAAATTACTTCAATTTTCACACTTATAAAAAACATAGTTAACATAGTTCTTGAGTATACTGTTGGGAATCATGGTATCAGAAAAATGGCGGAAGCGGTTTATATAATTTACCAAAAGCCGATTATATAAATTTGATTTATTAATCCGATTAATAAATATTCCCAATCAGGATCAAGGTTATGCGCGTATAAACAAATAAACGGAATAAACAACCATAGAGGGTTTTAGTAATCAACCTTTGACGACTACACCGGAATAGTAACACGCGGGTTACAACGAATCCTCGCTAGTAGGAAGTTCACAACCGAGCACAAGATACCTCTAGTAGAACCGGCCAAGAAGAAGGTGGTTATTCTAAAAGAAAAACCTTTTGGGTTTCCACCTTAAACATCCTTTTATCCTAAAAGGTGTCTCTTGGGTTTCCACATTAAACATCCTTTTATTAGAAAAGGTGTCTCTTGGGTTTCCACTATTATTATTTCACAAATAATAATCTACCTACTCGTGAACATATACGATTCGTGTACCAACGTGTAACTCTTCGGATCGTACCAAGTTAGTTACGTTGACTTTAATTAAGGTCGGACATACATATATCCAACAATCTCCCACTTGGACGATTTTAATTAAATGAGTCAACGTGTGCAGAGTTGGACGCCTAGCTGCATCGCACTGCTCTTAACACGGCATGACACTTTACAGTCGTCAACTAGTTCTTTGCGTTCAAGTAACACTTTACTTAACCAAAGACTATAGCCCATATAATTCTATCAATAAGTCCCTTCTGTATAGAACATTCGTTGATCATAAGACATGGATCATTCATTCTTATATAGTGATCAACCATTCTCTATTCTCGTCTTTAATTCAAAGTGGTCTAACGAACTACTCTTAGTCCGAGCGTGGCCACGCGTTTATTCCAGTTTGAGTTTAACGAGGGCGCCAGAATGTCTAAACTTCTAATCCCATAGAAGTACAGAATTCCATCAGCACCATACAACTCCCACTTAACCTTGGATTCCTCCCAACGCTACCCGGATTACTACCCATGTTTCAGGACAGTGTTAGATAACATCAAAGATTGTCCTTGATCAATGTAGTTTAATATGTGCCTAAAGAAAAAGGACAGATTGAACATATCAATATCAAAACATCTCATGACTTAGATCCATGGAGATCGTTTTGAAGCGAGTCACATCCAGTATCATTCCCTAGTGATATCTGTGAATTTTGATTCTCAAACTCTTGAGTTATTCATCTCATGAATACAATCATCTCAATTCACAATAGTCTTACATTCAAGTTCATTCCATTGTAATTTGATCGACTACGGATATTTTAGAATACGCTTACTCAAGGATATAAACATACAAATAACGAACACAGTTACAAAATAATTAAACTTGCATTTAACCAATAAATCAAATAACTATTTCAATGTAACTGTTGTAGTTCAAAATTAAAACACCAATACTAACTACAGATCATGCCCACTGTCTAGCAAATCTAAGCCCTATTTTTCCAGCATGCTCCTCATGTTTAGCTTGAGGTAGAGGCTTAGTAAAGGGGTCAGCCAGATTTAGATCTGTATGAACTTTGCTTATTACGATGTCTCCACGCTCTATTATCTCTCTAATATAGTGGAATTTTCTGAGTATATGCCTTGTGGTTTGATGCGACCTTGGTTCTTTTGCAAGAGAAATGGCACCAGTATTGTCACACAGCATCTCGATTGGTTTCTTTATGCTAGGCATAACATAGAGATCAGTAATGAACTTCTTCATCCAGGCAGCCTCCTTAGCAGCATCCGATGCAGCATTGTATTCTGATTCACAGGTGGATTGAGTAACCACACTTTGCTTCGAGCTCTTCCAAGTAACAGCCCCACCATTCAGAATGAAAACATATCCAGTCTGTGATCTTGAATCGTCACGATCAGTCTGGAAACTTGCATCAGTATAACATTTAACTGATAGCTCCTCATCCAGTCCCCCATATATTAAGAACATGTCCTTAGTCCTTCTTAAGTACTTAAGAATGTTCTTCACTGCAGCCCAGTGGCTCTCTCCTGGATTCTGTTGATATCTACTCTGTGACACTTCGGGTTTTTCCCGGGCAACCTCCTTGAATTAACATTTTGTGTATGTATACAGGTATATATTAAATGAAAAGTTTCCATTCTATCTCGGTGTGCTATGTGTTATTAACGTGTATGTAATTATATATATATATATATATAAATATACTTATGCATAAAGTGATTCGAGACCGTGAACCCGACTCGAGACCACCCGGTCTCGAGTGAACAGTGAAACAGATGGGCCGGTTAGGCCATACCACCGAGAAGCCCATTCGGAAACCCTTAACCCACTCGAGACGGGTATAAAACCCTTGAGGGTGACCAACCTTTACAACTTTTACCATTGTCAAACACTCTCCCTCATCTCACTCACTCTCTCCCTCACTAAAACCCTAAACCCTAACAAAATCATCCTCCTCTCCTTCTCTCTTGGACTCTCTCGGATTCAACCAAGGACTCTCGGTTCAGGCTTCGGATCTTAATTAGAAGCTTATTCATCATATTCTCACACTTTGAGTCTAGCCGGTTAGTATCTCCTTTGGTTGAATATTTAAAAGTTGTTGTTATATATGATGGTTATATAAAGGTGCTTGTTTGATGATATGAGTAACATGTTTTACTTGATTAACCATGTTCCTTCATGATTTATACGTGAACGGTTTGGCGAAAAGAGGATTAGAACCATTCGGATTATGTTAAGTGCAATAGTGATCCTTCTACCTTAGTTATTTTGCTCATAAATGCTTGGTTGTGAAGGATGAACATGTGTGTGTATGAATCAATGTTTGATGATTGTTACCATCCGATTTATAATGATAAAATAGGGCAAATATTGTGTTTAATGATTGTCTTATATGTCACATGATTCTGTTCATAAATCTCATGTTATGTGTTGAAGTTGTGTTTTTGAACCAAGGAATACATGTTAGTTGAATTGTTGAATATGCTTGATGAACAGCTTGAAGATCACCAAAAACATTTGAAATTGTTATTATTTGATCTGATTTGGTAGTAAAACAGACAAAGAAACATGTTTGTGTGGTTTTATTGGATAGTACACTAAATCACGATTATGCAATTCTATTGGATAGTACAATTGGACAGGTTCTAGAAGGATTCTTGTGCACGTATCCGGGGTTGCGACTCGAGACCACTTCATGACAACTCGAGACGGGCTTCAGGGACTCGAGACCGGCAAGGTCTCGACTTGAGATTTCATGATCTCGACTCGAGACTGGACTCGAGACCTCTGAGGTTGCGACTCCTGACCAGCACCACTCGAGACCAAAACATGATAACACGAGATCTCCTGGTTGCAACTCGAGACCGCGTGTTCTCGAGTCGAGACCGCCTTGTCTCGACTGGGCTGCCAACCTTGGTTATTGGGCCACAACGTGTTTGTTTGGGCTAACTGTTTGACTGAGCTATGTGTTACTGATCGACTGTGTAATTGTTAGGGCCGGCCCAATAACCCAACAGATAGCTGCATGTATTCTGTGTGTTTATTACGTGTATGATATACGTGATTACTTGTACCCCAACTTGACCTATATTGGTAACCATGATAGGGCGTGGTGACCAACGTGTTTGACCGAGTAAATAACCTACCGAGCAACCCAAGGTGAGTTCACAACTTAAAGCATGTGTTCCCGGTGGTTTGGGAAATGGAACTAAAAACAACACTATCCCCTTGTGAGGGATACAACTTACTTTTCTCCCCTTGTTATTGGGAACCGTTAGTTAATTTCTGTTTATACGGAATGCAACAAGCAGCACTAAACGAAACTCTATCACATAAGTCCCTACTACATTGTACCGATTAGTCGCCGGGGTCTGGCGAACGGGTTATTAGTTGATAGCGCTATTTAGGTCTAACCAGCCTCACACCGACCCTTGTTACTGGGAACGAGCGTGAACTAATAGACTCTGACAACCGTCAATGATGATAGAACATTGACAAACAGGGCACAGCGGAAACGCGGGGTTAACTTAGTATTCGGTATTGGAAAAACAGTTTAGTCGCTTACTTTTGGGGTAGCTCCCGTTGGCATGTATAAACGGATAAATTAACTGGTGAAACAAGTTTTTGGTAATTAAAAACTGGACAACTAGTGAACTCGCTCAACATTATTTTTGACACCTTACTGCATGCTTTGCAGGTAATCAGTGACTCAGGAGCTCGTAGCTTGGGAACGTGTAGTGGTCGTCAAAACCCGTGTGTTGGGTTTTAATTATCCTGAACTATGAACCTGTCTTTAAAACTATTTTGGATTATGCTTCCGCTGTTTATCTAAACTGATTATCGAACTTAACTGTGATGTTTACTAACTACTTTGGTTGGTGAACATTTTTACTATTAATCAATGCTCAGTATAATTAGTGGCTGGATCCTGGTCAGTCACGCCCTCAAGCGGTTGATACTCCGCAGGTGGAATTTGGGGGTGTGACATACTCGTCATGCTAAGAGCATACGAGACATCAGGTCTGGTACATAACATGGCGTACATGATGGAACCGATAGCAGAAGCATATGGAACTCTTTCCATTTTCTTCTTTTCCTCTTCGGTCTTAGCACACTGCTCGCCATTAAGAATGGTTCCATGTGCCATGGGCAAGAGCCCCCTTTTTGAGTCTTGCATTGAGAAGCGTCGTATGACCTTATCAATATATGTACTTTGACTTAAACCTAATAACCGCTTTGATCTATCTCTATGAATCTTTATTCCTAGAATATAAGCGGCTTCACCAAGATCTTTCATTGCGAAACATTTTCCCAACCAAGCCTTAACATCTTTTAGCATAGGGATATTGTTTCCAATGATTAGTATGTCATCTACATACAGAATTAGAAAAGTGATATAGCTCCCACTAGATTTCTTGTAAACACACGGTTCATCTTCGTTTTTAATGAAGCCAAACTCTTTAATTTTCTGATCAAAACGAAGATTCCAGCTGCGAGATGCTTGCTTCAATCCATAGATGGATTTATTTAGCTTGCACACCTTATTAGGATTATTTGGATCGACAAAACCTTCAGGTTGAACCATATAGACATCTTCAAGTAAGTGTCCATTAAGGAACGCGGTCTTGACATCCATTTGCCATATCTCATAGTCATAATATGCAGCAATGGCAAGTAGAATTCTAATAGACTTAAGCATGGCTACTGGCGAAAAAGTTTCCTCATAATCAATTCCTTGAGTCTGAGTGAACCCTTTTGCTACAAGCCTTGCTTTGTAGGTTTGCACATTTCCATCCATGTCGGTCTTCTTCTTGAAGATCCATTTGTTTCCTACAGTCCGACCTTCGGTAGGAAGATCAACCAAATCCCAGACTTGGTTATCATACATGGATTGCATCTCTGCATTCATGGCTTCTTGCCATTTCTTGGATTCTGAATCCAACATTGCAGCTTTGTAAGTAGCAGGTTCAGCTTCATCAATCATGAAGATATCGTCATACCTTTCAGGGGCACGACGATCCCTAATACTTCTTCGAACACTTGGTGTTTCTGTTGTTTCTTGAGTCCTCTCAGGCTCAACTTCAACAACTAGATCAGTTACTTCTGGTTCTGTCTGAACAACTGGTTCAGTCACTTGTGATTCTCGAATTTCTTCAAGATCCACATGGTTTTCTCCAATCCCTCATGCCAGAAGCTCTTCCTCCAAGAAAGTGCCTCTGCGTTTAGTGAAAATCTTATTTTCAGTGGGGTGGTAGAAAAGGTAACCGATCCTTTTAGCGTATCCTACAAAAACCACTTTTTCGCCTCTGGGATCTAATTTATCCGAAGATTCTAGAGTGACATAAGCGTTACATCCCCAGACCTTGAGATAGGATACTTTTGGTTTCTTTCCATGCCATATCTCATAAGGCGTTTTGTCAACCTTCTTCGTTGGAGCTATATTCACAAGTTTTGCGGCAGTTTCTAGAGCATAACTCCAAAAGGCGCGTGGGAGGGTTGTTCGACACATCATTGATCGAACCATATCTAATAGAGTTCCATTTCTCCGTTCAGACACACCATTATGTTGTGGTGTTCCAGATGGAATGAGCTGTGAAACTATTCCACAATCCTTTAGATGGTCGATAAACTCCTGGCTAAGATATTCACCGCCTCGATCTGATCGAAGCATCTTAATAGTTCTATTTAGCTGATTCTCTACTTCGTTTTGGTACTCCTTGAACTTTTCAAATGTCTCATGTTTATGCTTCATAAGATAAACATAACCATATCTACTGAAATCATCAGTAAATGTAACAAAGTATCTTTCTCCATGTCTTGACATTGTTCTGAATGGACCACATACATCTGTATGTACAAGTCCCAACAGATCATTAGCTCTTTCTCCAACATTTGAATAAGGTGCTTTTGTTAACTTTCCACTTAAGCATGATTCGCATTTGCCAAACGTTTCCGAACCCTTAGAATCTAATATTCCTGCGGTTTTAAGCTGTTTAACATGATTCTCGCTTATGTGACCAAGTCTACAATGCCACATATACGTATCGTTAAAGTCTAACTTGTTACGTTTATGGGAGATGTTGCATAATATGTTATTGTTTTGGATTTCTATCTCATAGATTCCATTGTTTGGTTTTGCATCAAAGTAAAATACATCATTAAAATAAGCATATATAAATTCACCATTAAAATGATAATTGAAACCTTGTCCATGCAAAGCAGAAACCGAAACAATATTTCTAGTAACACTAGGAATAAAATAAACATTGTTCAAAACAAGTTCTAAACCAGAAGGAAGTAAAAGAACATATTCTCCAATCGCCTTCACAGCAACTCTTTGTCCATTGCCAACATAGACCTCCAAGTCGCCTTGTTTCAGCTTCTTAATCTTTCTTAGTCCCTGCAAAGCATTACAAATGTGAAAACCACATCCTGTGTCAAACACCCATGTTTTGCCAGAAAAAGAAAAGATTTCAATAACATATATACCTGAGGACTCTCCTCCTGAAGCCTTGGCTTGCTTCAGTTCAGCTAAATACTTAGCACAGTTCCTCTTCCAGTGCCCAATTTCATTACAATGAAAACACTTGGCATCTTTTTGAGGCTTCTTGTTTGCAACTAATTTGCCTTTGCCCTTCCCTTTGCCCTGATTGCCCCTTTTCTTGGTGTTAGGTTTCTTAACATGACCCTCCTTGATCATCAGCACTGGTGCAGTCTTGCTGGGTATATTCACCTCAGCAGTTTTGAGCATCTGATGCAGCTCTGCAAGTGTCTTCTCCATCCCATTCATATTGTAGTTCATAGTGAACTGATCATATGACTTAGGCAATGAGTTGAGGATGATATCCCCAGCTAACTCATCACTCAAGGGGGATTCCAGACGAGCCAAATGATCAACATATGCCTTCATTTTTAGCACATGAGCGCTAACTGATGTACCCTCTTGCATACGAGTGATTATGAGTGATCTCATCACATCAAACCTCTCATGACGAGCCTTCTGTTGGAATATTTCAACCAGGTGCTCATTCATCTCATATGCCATCTTGTCATCCATGGTCCTTTGAAGTTCAGGAATCATGGATGCTAACATTAAACATGAGACTTTCATAGAGTCATCAAAGTGCTTTGCATAGTTTCTATATGCAACAGTTTGCTGATTGATGGGTTCATCAGGGACTGGGGTTTCAAGAACATACAGTTTGCTCTCCGCCTTGAGAACAATTTTCAAGTTGCGGTGCCAGTCCATGAAGTTGGAGTGGTTCAGTTTGTCCTTCTCTAAGATGGACTTAAGAGAGAATTGGGAGGAATTGTTTTCAGTTGACATCTACAAAATTCAAAATTAATTAATTAGTATTTTATGTTTTAAATATCTTAATTTAATTTTATGACCCAAAAACAAAATTTTCAATTAAGATGAGATCCCGATTCATTATATGACAGTGAATTGGCTTAAGCATTATCCACTGGTATGATTATGTAGGTAAACAACGATTGTTAATTGTGTCCACTACACAACTCTAAATTTGGGGTTATCGCTTAAAACGATGTATGTTTAACCCCAACTATGCCTACTTGATGAACAAGCGATGTTTTGTCCTTTACTATTAATTGTATCACCGGCCTATGTTACACAGGAAACGCGATGATTACCTTCTTTCATGATGGATGCCCAGATGCAGGGTATAGCACTAACATTTGGGTTCGATTTAGAATGAAGTGTTAACTCGTTAAGGGTGGCATAAAACATCAATTTAAAATTTGGGATTTATTTTAATAATTACCAAAAAAATATTTTGAATAACTCGTAGCATGAGGCGAGTTACACAGTAGTTTATAAAATCCAATTTTATATAATTCGTGATAATAGAAACTCCTTTCCACGCTCGCACGATATAGTTTTAAATACCCTATTAAACTATGTCGGTCGATTTATCACGAATGATCTTGTTTTAAATATTAATAAAACCCTTTTATTAAGTATACTTTTTAGTTTTATAAAACTTGTTTTAATAAAACCGTTGTCTTGATTGTGAAAATTTTATTTATTTTGGGTTATCTAGATTATTTACAATAAATAAAACACAACCACAAAACACAATAATAAAAATCGAATCGAGCCCCTAATAGGTTGGCCGTTTCGTTTTAGCCAGAAACGAAACGAACTAGTCAAAAGGGTTTCAAAAGCTAATTTTTGAAAGCTCCCACTTGACCCGCGATCTCTATCTTCATGGTACCTGTTCGCCATTTATCTTGATCTTGTACTTGAGGGATTACAATAATAAATTTAAAATACAATAAACCAAATTTATTCTAATCCTATCTATTACATCGGATCCAATATCCGAAGAAAAAAAATACAAATCAAAATAAAACCATAACCAATACAACCATGACAAAGGTCATAACCTAGGGCTCGATTCACATCACAATCCATAGACAACCAAAAGCTTTTGATCTTTTGTCAAAACAAATAATTTTTGACAAATAAAACATAGATCAAAATTATAACTTTACCATCTATACGCGTGTAACCGTGGCTCTGATACCACTGTTGGGAATCATGGTATCAGAAAAATAGCGGAAGCAGTTTATATAATTTACCAAAAGCCGATTATATAAATTTGATTTATTAATCCGATTAATAAATATTCCCAATCAGGATCAAGGTTATGCGCATATAAACAAATAAACGGAATAAACAACCATAGAGGGTTTTAGTAATCAACCTTTGACGACTACACCGGAATTGTAACACGCGGGTTACAACGAATCCTCGCTAGTAGAAAGTTCACAACCGAGCACAAGATACCTCTAGTAGAACCGGCCAAGAAGAAGGTGGTTATTCTAAAAGAAAAACCTTTTGGGTTTCCACCTTAAACATCCTTTTATCCTAAAAGGTGTCTCTTGGGTTTCCACATTAAACATCCTTTTATTAGAAAAGGTGTCTCTTGGGTTTCCACTATTATTATTTCACAAATAATAATCTACCTACTCGTGAACATATATGATTCGTGTACCAACGTGTAACTCTTCGGATCGTACCAAGTTAGTTACGTTGACTTTAATTAAGGTCGGACATACATATATCCAACATATACTACACCATCAAATTAAATAAAAAAAACATATACATCACCCTTTGCAACAAGTTTTAAAAGCTTCACTACAAAGTGATTATATAATTGTATATTCATATAAATGCTTCAGTGCAAATAAACTTATGAATTTACCTATCTTTTATGTATGATTGTATTTGTTTTGCAACCAAACATGTTTATTGATATAGTGAAACTGGTTCGCTATATATAATACACAAGTTTTACATAAAATAAGCATATTATATAGTTTTTACATAAAATATGTATATTATATAAGTTCTTGTAATGTGTATATATTATAATTACTAGTGGGGTGTCCGCGCGATGTGGCGAGGTAACACTTTGCATTACGGGTTTCGTTTCTAATAGTTTTCTTATTCATATAATATTTATTTTAGCATTATTGTGGTGGATATACGTCATAAGCGAAGTCATGGGTTAGTCTATTTCATTATGGTGTGCATGGTTCTGTCGGTTGAGTTATTATCCTGAACTGTTCGGTTAGTCTATTTTATTACAATTGGTTTTCGGTTAATCACATCGGTTTATTCCGTTAGATTGACAGATTTTTATTCAGTTCGTTTATTTTCAATTAATAGTAAAAACCAAACTTGAGCGAAAACTTTTGCTTAGAAATACATGAAATTGGGGTGTAAATACATGAAATAAATGTATAAATATATGAAATTGATATATAAATACATGAAATAAAGGTATAAAATATGAAATACTTGGCCGGAGGTATAAAAGCTAGGCTAATCAGTTTTCAGTTTCAGTTTTGGGTTGATTTTGGTTCGGTTTCATCAGTTTTCGGTTAACGATTTAGATATTACTGACTCCTAGACACTTTTTTTAATTAAAAAACTATAGTTATATTGTACTCAAATTAAAGAGAATAAAATGCTTGTTTTTTTGTGTAAACTTTTTTAAAATAATATTAACGTACGAAGAAGTTATGGCCGTTTAAAAATTATGGGTGTAATTAGTTTTTTTATTAAAGAATAAAATGTAACTGTTAACTAATTATCCATAATTTGGTTTGGTTAGGGTGGAACGAGTGCTCCCCAAATGGGGAGTGTTAAACTTTTTCTCTAGCCAATAATGCCATTTCATGTCAACTCCTCACTCCACTTCCCATTTTACACTCAATCACTAGGGGTGCTCAAACACATGGAGAGTGACAAACAATTTATTTAAAAAAATAAAAAATAAATGTGTGATTGGTTGGAAGGGGTTGGGACCCACCGTTAACCCCCTCTCTCTCATCTATCTCTTCTCTTCCCCACTTCGATGAGTAGTCACTGAGAAACCCACTCCCCGCTCACCGATTGAAGACTGGCGCCACTTTCCCGTGCGGTAATTTTGGGTCACCGAAGGTGCCCCTTCCACCCTTAAAGATGAGGGAATTAAAGTATAACTAAAAGAGTAAATTACAAAGTTCGTCCTTTATGTATGTCATATATTACAAAGTATGTCCTTTATCTTTAATAAGCTCAGAAAACATACTCAATGTTTGCAAACCCTTACATGTTACGTCCTTTAGTCCTAACACAGCTAGTTTTTAAGGTTAAATTTGACTAAGTCAACCCCACATAAGGGTATTTTGGTCAGTTTATCCAAAGTGTTAAAATAAATCATTATAAAAAACAATAAATAAAACAATTTTAAAATTATATATTATATATATACACAGACAAAACACACATATATATAAACACATTCTTCTCTCTCTGACTACCCTACCACAACCACCACCCACCACCCACCTACTGGTCTTCTTCTCCGGTGAAACACCACCGCCCAACTCCGGCGACCAAGAACTCCCACACTCACCCTCCTCTCTCTCGGATCGGAACCCTAGCCGCCGTCTTCGCAGACCAAATAAAGGGGCAGGTGGTATGTGGCTGTGGTGGCAGGTGTGAGAGAGAGGGAGACGACGGCAGCGGCGAGCACGGCGGCGGTGGTGCGACGGTAAACAAAGGCCCCTGTTCTTGTTCATCTCAGATTCTTTTGGATCCGATGTCTCCGATGTCACCGGAGTCCGGTCGGACCAGGTAGCCGAGAAGGGGGGTGTTTGCAGGTGGGAGTTGTCGGAGGAGGAGGGGTTTAGATGAGGGTGTGTAACCAGAGAAATCAGCACCGCCGGCAGCCGAAGAAAAACCAGCTCCGGCCAGTCAGTCGTCGGCTGGCTGTAATCGAGACAGAGAGGAGATCGAAGCTGTATGGTCTGCATATGTGTTTTGAATGTATGAATCTAAGGGGTAATTATGCGCCTTTTACAGTTTCGATTGCATTTTTCATTTGATGATGATTATTAATTATGTTGTTTTGTTTGCAATCTGCACTCTGTTTTCATTTGAATGTATGAATCTCCGGCCAGTCAGTCGTCGGCTGCTTGATTTTCTGTCCGTTGGTGGGGGGTTTTGCAGAAGTGGAGGTGCGGTGGTGGAGGTTTGGTGGTGATGATGGAAGTACGATGGTTGATGGTGGTGGAGGTGCGGTGGTGATAGTGCAGGTGTGGTGGCAGGTGGGTGGTGGTGTTGGTGGTTGCAGGTGTGGTGTGATGGCAAGTGGGTGTTGGTGGATGGTGTTGGTGTTTTTATATATTTTTAATAAATTAATAAAATTACCAAAATACCCTTATGTGGGATACCCTTGGTCTAATTTAACCATGAAAAATAACAGAGTTATGGCTAAAGGACATAATGTGTAAGGGTTTGCAAACATCGAGTATGTTTTCTGAGCTTATTAAAGATAAAGGACATACTTTGTAATAAATGACATACATAAAGGACGAACTTTGTAATTTACTCTAACTAAAATGATGGGACTAAAATTTTAGGTCGTACTTATGCATTAAACTAAAAATAGTTATTAAGTTTTGGGTATAGTTTTTACATAAAGTGTCCTTCTAACGGTTAATCATGCATCATGTGATGGCGTTGATAGCTGAAAGACAAAAGGGTACATGCACTAATCAGTCTTTGTCCCGATTGCTGAGTAATATGTGTCTTATGTCCAAATCTTGATGCAAAACTACTATCAAGCCGGGGTCTCACTAGAAGCAGCATCTCTATTCATACGGGGTAGAGGTAAGGTTGTCTACATCTTACCCTCCTCAGACCCTACCCTTGCTTTGATATTGGTGAGATTTATTGAGTATGATGATGATGATAATAAAATGTCCACCTAAGATTAAACAAATGGAGAGGCATCTTCCTCATGCAAATAGGTTTTTGCACTCAGTCACTCATGGCTTCATCTCGGTGAACAGCTTTATCGAAAATCTATTTCGGTTGGAGACGTTAAAGGAGAGGGCGGTTTTGTTTGTTGGCATTTGTTTGTCATAGTACAACCCAACTCTTAATAAATTGAAGATAGAGACCATCTGTTAAGTAAACAATGATGTCTTCAACGTTTGACAAAATTTGTAGCCTTGTTTTCTTGAATAGTGGCATTCAATTTTAAATGTATATGAAAAGGGGAGCAGGACATAAATGACATAGTACATGCTATAACTTTGTTATAGTCACTTATGTCTTCATTTAATGTATTTATTAGGGTGGTAGGGGTGTTGCGTGATGAAGCTTCCGTGGTTGTGTGATGGACGTGAAACACCGTCGCAATCAAATGTACCGCGGTAGTGACTGGAAAACCGTGATACATCACGGTCGTGAAATGGTTTGAAGTTTAATAATATAAAAAAAAATACATGATGTATATGTACACCAAATCTTATGCTTTTTCACACACACTACATCACTCAAAAACACACTACAAGACCACACTTTAAAAAACAAATGGAGGGTTCAAGACGAACTGTTTCCAACCCATATGTTTCCAAACTTTTAGGTTGTTTTTTTTGTTACTTTCGTTTTTTTATTTGTTACTTTAAATCTAACGGAATACATTATTAGTACTTTAAATCTCAACTTTCTCGATTACATCGAAGAGTAGTTATAATTTTATTTTAGTCTTTATATTTAGGTTGTTTTTTTTTTAATTGGACTTTTGTATTTAATTTATGTATTTAAAAAATGTTGGTTTTTAGTTTATATTTAATTTTAAAAAATCAAGTGATGGAATGGAATATGATGTGATGGGTGTTGTAAGTGATTTACTGATCGTGTGATAGAATTGAGTGGAATAAGGTGTCAGATTGTGATTGGCTGGAAGTTTAGTAATAATGTGATGGGTGCCCCTTCCACTCTTATGCGGTTTGTAGGTGAAAACCGTAGCTTCAGCCTTCAAGAGGTTAAAGTTGATTACCAATTCTAAGTAGAATAAAAGAAAATGAAAAACACGTAAAATGTTGAGAAATTCTTGAGAACAAGCTCTATCTCCCACATACTTTACAATTTGCATAAGGTTAAAAGGCCGAGTTTGAATTTTGGATTGACATTCACCACTAGCAAAGTAGTAATTCCTAAGCTTTACAAATATTGACTAAACTCACCATCAAAACCAGCCAAAAAAAAGTTTGGCTCATCTATAGTAGGAATCTAAAGCAATCAAGCGGTCATAAACTAATAGATACTGGCTAGTAAAGTCTAAGATGAATTTAAAAAAGAGAAAATTACAAAATTAGCCCAAAAAAAAGTCAAATTACCAATCTAGCCACCTCATGCATCTTTGAAAGGCCACTCACAGATCCCAAGTCTTCTAATGCGTCTGCCAGGCCAAGTATTGCGTCCGCCAATCCCCAACTGACACGTGGAAAGACTCATCACATCACACACATGAAAGACTCATCACATGCGTCCGCGGACTCATCCCATGCGTCCGCGGACCCACAAATCACATCACACACATGAAAGACTCATCCCATGCGTCCGCGGACTCATCCCATGCGTCCGCGGACCCACAAGCCATGCGTCCGCAGACTCATCCCATGCGTCCGCAGACTCATCAACGCCACGTGTCTTTTTTTATTGGGTTTCTCCCCAAGGACTCATCCCATGCTTGAAAGACTCATCCCATACATGAGTGGCCTTCCAAAGACGCATGAGGTGGTTAGATTGGTAATTTGACTTTTTTCTTGGCTAGATTGGTAATTTTCTCTTTAAAAAAGCTCAAGTCTAAGCTAAAACCCAAAGTAAGCTTCTTTGATAAACGAGTCAACACTTTACATACTAAACTCAGATAGGCTTGCGGGCCTATATTTTATGTAGTACGGTACGTATATGTTGCATGATAAATTTAATTCTATACAAATTTAATAAAAACAAGTATAATAAAAATAACGAAATAATATGTTTTGTGTCGAATGTATAAAATTACAATTATAAATAGGGTTATTAGATTTTATCCCCCCCCCAACTATCGACAATTGGCCGCTGCCACCTCCAACTAACACTTTGACACCCCGCACCTCCAACTTGACTTTCAGTCTGTGCTGGCACCACTCTGTTAACAAGACACTAACGTTGTTAGTGTTTACTCCTACGTGTCAAGCCCTGTCCTACTTGGACTTGATGACATGGCAAGGACGTCCATGTAAAACCCTGGATTCTCTCTTAATCGAACTAACACCATCATAAATCAAATTCTCTCTTTACCATATAACACTCTTTCCCTTTATACAGTGAGCACGATAGATAGAAAGAACACCCTTCTACACACAGATAGTCCTATGTCTATCATCGATTAGGGTGTGAAATTTGATTTATGATAGAGTTTGGACGATTAAGAGAGAATCGAGGGCGTCCTTGCCATGTCATTAAGTCCACGTAGAACAGAGCTTGACACGTAGGAGTAAACACTAACAGCGTTAGTGTTCTGTTAACAGAGTGGTGCCAGCACAGACTGAAAGTCAAGTTGGAGGTGCCGGACGTCAAAGTGTTAGTTGGGACTTGGGAGTAGCAGCGGCCAATTGTCGATAGTTGGGGTGATAAAATCCAATAACCCTTATAAATACGTACAAAAATAATGACAAGTGTGTATAAATAAAATAATTACATACGTAATCAATAACAAACAAGCCAAGCACTAGCGAAACATGAGCCAATCTCAAGCTTGAAGCTTTTCTCACAACCTAAACTCGAACTTTTAATATAGAGCTTGAAACAAGCCAAGCCGAGCTCTATTAAGCTAAAGGAATAAATCATGGGCCCTCGGTTCGACTCACAAGGGCAAGTTTTATTACTTAAGGGTTGAAAGAGTTGACAGATAAAACGACAAAACTAATATTATATATCCGACGGTTACATACTGCACAAGATTCAAGTTCTGGTGTGAGGTGAAGATGAAAGAGAGACAATAAAGTTGAACAATATAACGCTTAACAGAACATGTTACACAACAACAATAATAATAATTTGAGTGACTTAGAAGCCAAGGAAAGAACATTGGTGGCGAGCATGCTCTGGTATCAGTTTAGCCAGAAGTTCCAAAGATGCCCCTTTCAACTCTGTCAATTTACCATCAACCCATGCTGTTAATATAATATAACAAATGATTCCAATGGAAACCATAAGATAAGACATAATATAAACTAACCTTGAGGCTTGAAATTAAAGAGGGGTGGCAGGGGCCGCCCGTTTGGAAGACGTGTGTTTGGATCACGAAGTTCGTTGAAGAAAGGGTGGATACATGCCTCCAACTGTTCAAAATAATTCGTTACTTCATAAGCCAATATAACACTAGCAAAAAAAAAGAGTAAAATGCCATTTTCGTTCCCGAGGTTTGGCCAATTTTGCAACTTTCGTCCAAAAGTTTGTTTTCCGCATCTAGATCCAAAAGGTTTGAAATCTTGCCATTTCATCGGCTCGTTAACTCCATCCATTTTTCTCTGTTAAGTCAGGGGTATCTCCATCTTTTTTGTTAACTTAAAGGGCAATTCGGTCTTTTTCTGGGGTATTCGGTTTTTTTACATAAAGTGAAAAAGACCGAATTGCCCTTTAAGTTAGCGAAAAAGACAGAAATACCCATGACTTAACAAAGAAAAATGGATGGAGTTAACGAGCCGGATGAAAATGACAGATTTCAAACTTTTTGGATCCAGATGCGGAAATACAAACATTTGGTCGGAAGTCGCAAAACGGCCCAAACCTCAGGGACGAAACTGGAACTTTACTAAAAAAACAAAGATTTACAGTGAGATAAAAACTGAGAAAGGGTAATGTGGACTTACCGCAGTGCACCTCAAGTTAGGAGAATACTGGAGGAGTCTTGAAACAAGATCTACGGCTTCTGGTGGGGTCCGCTTGTGAAAAATCTGTGTATGAAAAGTAAAGTTTGCATAAACTATATTTTAAAAAGGGGCAATTGCAAATATCCCCCTGTAAAGTTATTTTATTGCATATTTACCCGGCCTAGAAAAACAATTGCATATCTACCCAACTTAATAAAGAAAATTGCAGATATACCCAGTTCACTAATGATGATTTTGGAATGGAATTGACAACTTTACCCTTTTATTATTAGATTAAACTATCGATGATATTAGAGGGCAACGATTGATTTTTCTACCGCAACTGTTCCGGATAGCTTAAAACATTTAAGCATTGAATTAATAAGTTTTTTAAATTCTAGTGGCTGGTTCTATAAATTTAAAACCCGTAGGGGTAGAATCGATAGTTTAATCTAATGATAAAAGGGTAAAGTTGTCAATTCCAAAATCATCATTAGTGAAATGGGTATATCTGCAATTTTCTTTATTAAGTTGGGTAGATATGCAATTATTTTTCTAGGCCGGGCAAATATGCAATAAAATAACTTTACAGGGGTATATTTGCAATTGCCCCTTTTAAAAAAGCAGGTGCAAGCAGAAATGAAAAGGACAGAAACTCACTTTGTGCCACGGGTGAGCTTTGATTTGTGGGAACTTAAATTCAGTGTAGTTTGGATTCATGCATTTGATTTCTTCACGCGTTGGTGTACCAAGGACCTATAGATAATTAAAAACAAACAAATAAAAAAAGGAACAAAGAAGTTTATTAAAAGACAGGAAAATGCCAATTTCATCCTTGAGGTTTGGCCAGTTTTGCGACTTTCGTCCAAAGGTTTGTTTTTCCGCATATAGTTCCAAAAGGTTTGAAATCTTGCATTTTCATCTGGCTCTTTAGCTTCATCCATTTTTCTCCGTTAAGTCGGGGGTATTTCCGTCTTTTTTGTTAACTTAAAAGGCCATTCGGTCTTTTTAACTTTATGTACAAGCATTTAGCATAATGTACAAGTATTCAAAACAAAGTAGATAAAAAGACGGAAATACCCCTGACTTAACAGAGAAAAATGGATGGAGTTAACGAGCCGGATGAAAATGGCAAGATTTCAAAACTTTTGGATCCAGATGCGGAAAAACAAACCGTTGGATGAAAGTCGCAAAACTAGCCAAACCTCAGGGACGAAAATGGCATTTTACTCGAAAACAAATATTTGTGTATAAATGGAAAAACTTGCCTTGATGATCTCTACAAGTTGGTCAACTCCACTCTCACCTGGAAACAGAGGCTAAAGTATACAAAAGCAAAAAAAAATAATTAAAAATAAAATATAAATTCAATAATGTCACAACTAACAGGTCAAGAACAGAGTATTATTATTGCAAAGAACCTGTCCTAGAAGAAGTTCAGCAAGAACACAACCGACCGACCATACATCAATGGCAGTTGTGTATTCAGTTGCCCCAAAAATGAGTTCAGGTGCGCGATAATACCGCGAACATATATACGATATATTCGGTTCGCCTTTCACCTGTTTCATGCAGACAAGATTAAACAAGATCAATAAAGAAGACACAAAAGTTTTGCAAATTATAACATTGAAATTTATGACCAAACGAACGTATTACCAGAACTTTCGCGCTTCCAAAGTCACAGAGTTTGAGCTGGTGGGTATGAGGATTGACCTGCAAGACACATTTTTCACATTGCAACGTTTTTTAACTGACCCATAACCGAATTAACCAACAAAACAGAACCAAAAAAACCAAACCGCTTAAAAAACTGGCGGGTCGTGTAATTGTTTTTCTAAAACCGAAAGTAGCGGGTCGGTTATGGTTATCGATGTTTTCACACCCGCCATAACCGCGCCGACACATAGTAGAATCTTAGTCAAATTTTGGACTTTTTACCAATTTCCCAATATTTGATGTTTTTGGTTGAACACTTGTTAAAATTAATGGGTTATATCATATTGTTTGGTTTAATGTTTGTTTGATTTTACGGATTATATCATCTTGTTTTGTTTGAATATTCGATAATAATCAATATTTATATTATAGGTTACATGTAATTTATTTACTATGTAGTGTTATAATATATAGACATGCGTAATAACAATTTATTCCATAGTCAAAAAAAAATTGAGCTATTTTTAGCTAAGCCTAAATTCACGGTTAACCGACCCGCTACAACCTTAAAAACCAACTAATCAAAACTGTAAAAACCGATCGGTTATGGTTATGGTTTTTTTATGAACCGACATCGCGGTTATGGTTATGGTTCTGAAGTTTAGATGCACACCAGAAGATTTTGAGGCTTAATGTCTCGGTGGCAGACGCCGATTGCATGAATATACGCAAGTGCTCTGAAAATCTGAACGCATCAGAGAATTGTTAGTTCATATTTCATGATATACAAAAAAGAGACGTACCAACAAGGTCTCGGAAAAGAGTAAACCTGATAGGTGTATAGTTTGACATAAATCATGGGCATCCTTTGATTTGCCTTACTATAGTGTCTTGCTACACGATAAGCTGTTTCGGGCACGTATTCTAGAACCAAATTTAGATAAAGTTCGTCTTTGTCTGTAGTTGAAAAGAAGCAGTGTTTGAGCGAAACAACGTTGGGATGATCAAGAAGTCGCATCGTTTGTAGTTCCCGGTTTTTGTATCGTTTGTCCTGTAACACTTTTTTAATTGCAACGGCTTCTCCAGTTTCTAAGCATTTAGCCTGCAAACATCACAATCCAGTTCATTTAGGCCCATACAAGAACAATATGCGTTTTGACCAGTTACCCCAACCCAGCTCTTTTGAAATACGAGATCTTGACATTTCAGAACCGTAATGTAGAATATTACCTGAAACACAATTCCAAAAGAACCCTGGCCTACCACACGCTCTGCCATGTAGCTTATTGTCTGAAATAACAGTCACGAGTAAATATTGAACCAAACACCAGAAATTATTTAAACAACAAATGGAGACATTTCTAAAGTATCTTACACACACACATATCATGTGTGTAACAACTAAGATTTTCAAGCTTGACTGCTTGGTTTTAAAATGCACAATGAGCTCCGATGCGTGTTGATCCCAAAAGCCGATGTGCAATGTGCGATGTGCAATGCGTGATGCGCATGCATCACATATGCGACACGTTTGTTATTAAAAAAAATATTTATAGGTAATATTTTGAACTGTTAACTTTTAAACACTAAAAAATAAGAGATTAAAATAAATAAATACAAAAAAAGAAAGCTCTAGTACCACCAAAGAAGTTCTATTCTATATAACCAATATAAGCCTTTTAACACTTATGTGTACATGTATTCTATACAAAAGGTACAAGTAATCTATGCAGGAACTCACTTAACAACTTCAACAGCTCATTGTACAAGCTCACTGCACAACTTTACTCTATAGTGGTCGATTTCAGAAAAAGTGTTCACCAGAGCGCATCATGGAATCACATCACCTGATGTGATCTCATTAGCGCATTCGCATTTTAAAACCAAGAGCTTGAGGTAACACAATTTCGTGTCTCGAAGGTACTGCTTTTCAATCGGTTTACGTTATAGGTTTACAAGTTTTTGAAGTGTTATTGAGTAACTAAACAAAGAAACCGATGACAAACAGTGAGGGTTAGTTTAACAAAGCAACAGATCACCTAAAAATTGTTCAGTAAAGACCAACTAAAACAATGACGAAATGCCATCTGATATAGAGAAACATACTACTTGTAAGCAGGATACATATAATCATAGTATCATACTATCATACACTAACAAAGTGAATGACAGTTACCTGTTTGGGTTGACCGTTTCTTCCTCCGATAGTGGTAACAATAATGTGACCAGTTTCAGTGCCATTTCCATCCACTACAGTCGCCTCCATTTCCTACAATCCATATGTAAGAGTTGTAGAAGAGATGCACAGAATGAAGATAAGACAAAATACCAAAATATATAAAAAAAGACTATGCTGAAGACACAAGGAACAACCTTTTCCACCTTGTCATCTTTGATTTTCATTTCATTGATTTCCTCGGGCAGTTTGTCAACAAACATTGCATCATCATTAACTTTTTCAACAGTAGAATGTGCCATTCCACCAGAAGCCATAATTGTGAGGAACTATATCTCGTATCACTTAAGCATCGCTTGTGCTAAAAAAAAATCTGTATAACAGCAAAATTGTACATCATCAAATTACAGCTACTTCGGAGTTATATAAAGATCCCTATAATCCAGAAGCATGGATCAAAACCACATAGTAGCTAAAACAAATTATGACGCGTGTAGAAAGATATCGACTGTAGATAGTAAAAACCTACAAAAATTCATTTTACTGCTTAGATAAAATTTTCATCCTTCACCCTTTAACGAAAGCTTTTATCGTTTTGGTTTGTCATTAGCTACCACTGAGTGACAGTTATAATATGTAACCTCAGAACATAACTAATGGTCTCCCAAAAAATTAGATAGCTCCGCAACTTATCCAATAAGATTCAATCGTCAGTAGCGAATAACGGTAAAAAGCGACAAGCTAACCATATGTTACGTAGCAATAGCGACGAAATAGCGCCCGGTATTACATTTTTAGCGATAAAGTAGTAGAAAATTCAAGAAATATTTTACATGCACATTTTATCAGAAGTGGCTAAAATACGCTATCACCTAATCATCTAAATGTGCTTCGTTTTTCAATCGCTAAAAAAAATTAAAAAATTAAAAAAGAAAACTAATGAGCATCGCTATATATATTTATAAAAAAGGGTAAATTACACTTTTCGTCCTTTATGTTTGTATCGGATTGCAATGGATAGCCTTTAACTTCAATAATTACAGTCACAATCCTTTATTTGGAAAACTCATTACACATTTCGTCCTTTACAACTAACTAGGTTAAATTTTTTGTTAAGTCTAATCACATAAGGCTAATTTTGTAATTTTACCTATTTACTTAATAAAATATATATTTAAAAAAAAAAAAACTCAAGGAAATATATTTTATATTTACAGATTATCTCACAAGATTTCAAAACCCCCAATTAGAAAACAACAACCCCCTTTGAATTCAATCATCATCACCTCCATCAACAAATCCATCATCCGCCATTGATCTCCGATGAATATCAGCCGTCCAATCTCCACCACAACCAACAACAACACCAGCCGCCGGTCTACAACGTCAACAAAAGCGACTTCCGTGACGTCGTACAAAAACTCACCGGATCGCCGCCGATCTCCGCCTAAATGCGGTGTTTTCAGACAACCGTCAACTTCTCTTCCGCGGCCGGAGTTTCCTCCGCCGTCTTCGCCGTTGCCGTTTGGGTGGTCTGCCGCCGTCGTTATCTCCGAGGTTTCCGTTTTCTCCGATGAATCAATCTACGGTCAAAACTATGTCCCAAACGAAGTCAACACAATCAAGAAGTTGATGTTATTAACTTCAGAGTTGTAGATCAAAGGGTCTGCACACTAGACATTTGTTGAACAGAGTATTGATAAAGAAATGTAGAAGACGAACAGTTGGAGTTTATGAGAAGGTGGATTTGGATGTGTGTCTGTCTTAAAATTTGGGGAAGGTTAGTTGATAATAGAAGTAGAGGAGGTGGTTTTCTACAGAGAGAGATATGAGAGAGGAGATTGAAAGGGAATAAGGTTTTAGGTTTTGTGGATGTGAAAATAAATGGGAAAATAAGATATAGTTTAAATATAATAGCTAAAATTACTAACATACCCTCATGTGCAAGGCACATGCTATAGTTAACAGAAAATTTTAACCTGGTTAGTGCTAAAGGACGTATGGTGTAATAGGCTTTTCAAATAAAGGATTGTGACTGTAATTATTAAAGTTAAAGGCTATCCGTTGCAATCCGATCCAAACATAAAGGACGAAAACTGTAATTTACCCTATAAAAAAACACAGAAACATCGCTATTTGTCGCTAAACACCCTACCGTTACGCATATTGACAACTATGCTTCAGACTTCTCTCTACAAACACTTTCAAGTTCTACCTGCAACTTTTAGGTCATAAATAGCCATTTATTGCTTAAACTTCAAACCAGAAGCTACATTCTCTAATTTATCCTAATGATTGGTCTCATAATTAACAAGGAGACTTATATCAGTGTATATCCATACACTATCCATTATTTGCATACTATTTTCACTAAATGTATAACCTACCTGCTTACACTTAACAACCTAAATTTCTAACAGCAACAACTAACAACTAAAATCTATCCATTTCTCAATCTGTAGGCCAAATCATACACAAAATCACAATAACAACTTAAATTCAAGTAATAAAACATGAACAGAATCAAACACGCACCTGTTAATATATCTGAAATCCGTTCGAAATCTGCAAAACGAGCAAAAATAAAGTGAAATTGAACTCGATCTTACGAACTTTGATGCTTCAGAACGTTTTCTTACAGGTTATAACCGTGTGAGAGTTGATAATCTCTCTGTATCTGATGATGAAGTTGAATGTTTTTAGGGTTTTCGTGTTTCGTGAGAGCGGACTTGAAATGGTTTTATGAAATCTGATTTGGGGGGAGTTAGAGGTCCGTGTACGTTGGCTGGTGGGGTATATAGGACACGTGGATGTGTTGTGGCTGTTGATTTTTGCTGGAAATAAGTTTTTAACGGTTGGATGAAGTGCCGTCTGTACAGTTTTATTTAAGTTTCACTTTCCATAAACGTGAACATTACTTTTTCTTGTAAAAAACATGTACTTGAACGGTGTTACCTTTACCTTTGGTCATTTTGTGTCATGTAGGGCGATTTATAAAATATGGATTGTGGGGCATTATGTTTGTAATAAAAAAAATTTTAAAAATCTTATTGGCTAAATAATGGAAGCTCAAATGTGATTGGACAAAATTCCCCCCACCCGAGGTGATTTATAAAACGCCCAAACCAAAAAAAAGCCAAACACGCCCACGGGGGCGGAGGTGCCGGCGTTTTCGAGCGAGATTCCGAGCAAAAAACGTCCCACTACATTCGGTTTTAACGTCCGCAAAGAATTGTGAGATGGGATTCACCTGAAATCTACCGGTCACACATTTTTTAAGTTTTAGTTAAATCACAACGTCATAGCTAAATGATGGGTTAGCTCAAGCTCATTGTCTATATGACATGATGCAATGCGGTTTTTAATTAAATCACATCATATAATTTTGAGTGAATTTCAATTATTATCCTTTATCTTTATACCCATTTTCAGAAGTTGTTCTTTATGTTCAAAATTGACGAGTTTTGTCCTTTATGTTTTCATATTATACATGTTTTGTCCTTTAGGTCTAACCCAGTTAGTTTTTACAGTTAAATTTGGTCATATGCTTTGCACATGAGGGTATTTTTGCCAATTCATATGTAAGTTCAACGGTAGATTTACAGCTCAAAGCTTCTACAACCTTTGAATTGACAAAAATGCCATCATGTGCAAAACACATGACCAAATTTAACTGAAAAAACTAACCGGGTTAGTCCTAAAGGACAAAACGTGTATGATATGAAAACATAAAGGACAAAACTCGTCAATTTGAAACATAAAGGACAGCACCTGAAAATGGGTACAAAAATAAAGGGCAATCCTTGAAATTCACTCTATAATTTAAATGCATCAAATAAAATAGGTTAGGAAGGTTAAAAAATATTACTCGATCAACAGAAAGGGTTTTTACTGTAGTAAAGGTCATCATCACGCTACAGTGTTTCCTTTTTTCTTATTGGTCCACGTTTGCTATTGTGAACTTAGATCTTGGAATCAGACGTGTTCTTGACCGTTCTAACACTCTACAACGCAATAATAAAATACTATAAATATGATAAAATAAGAGTTATTAAAAATTACAAATCATATTTAATCATAACTAGCTTTTATTGGCGTTGTGAGTTGCGACGAAACAGAGCAAAGAATAATGTTAAACAAACGATATTTGAAAATGAAGCATGTTGTTTCGAAAGCTAAATATTAGAATCGGTTTAGTTTATCATCGTGCCGTAAAAAAAATAACAAATAAATACTCTATTTTGAATACCACTTAATTTTTAATAACACTTATATCGGAATCTTCATGGTGGAAATAAGCATAATTGCCTACTTAAGTATTTTTTTTAATTAACGAATGAAAGTTATTAAATAAATATATTAAATTAATTGATAAAGGTAATATCATTTTAAAAAAAGAAAAAATCTTATAAAAAACAAAAAGTAAATGAAGGGAAAAAAGAAATATGTTAAAAGTAAATATAATAATAAGATATAATAATATTAAATAATAAAATATTAAAAAACTATATATTATTTTAAAAATAAAATTACTATTTATCTTTCTTCAACAATAATGTATATATAGGGTCGGGATTTAGGAAAAACGGTGAAAAGTGTGAAAACAGTGAGAACGATTTTGGTGTTGACATGTGGCATTGATGCTAACTTACATTAAGGGTAATATTGTCAAAAAAATCCACTCAGATGAACTGAGTGTTTGAATAAAACGCCATAAAAACAACCAATTTAGAAAACGTTATGAAAATACCCAGTTGAAAACACTATAAAACACCCAGTTCAGAAAAACGTCATGAAAATACCTAGTTAAAAACGCCATAAAACACCCAATTTAGAAAAACGCCGTAAAAATACCTAGTTAAAAACGCCATAAAACACCCAGTTCAGAAAAACGCCATGAAAATACCTAGTTAAAACGCCATAAAAACACCTAGTTCAGAAAAACGCCATGAAAATACCTAGTTAAAACGCCACGTAAACACCTAGTTCAGAAAAAACGCCATAAAAATAGTGGTCTTGAGCTAGGGTGAGTGATCCTTGGTCCACTGGTTTGACTCCAGGTGTCTTTTAGACCCGACCAAGATGGTAAGGACCAAAGATATGATCAAATGATAAATTCGACAGCACTCGCCACCACATTGGGACCACCTCTGCCGCCGTGCCACCGTCGCAACACAAAGTCACATCGGAGGATACTAACTCTGAACAGTCAGAAACGGTAGTTAAAACGTCACGTAAACACCTAGTTCAGAAAAACGCCATAAAAATACCTAGTTAAAACGCCATAAAAATACCTAGTTCAGAAAAACGCCATGAAAATACCTAGTTAAAACGCCACACAAACACCTAGTTCAGAAAAAACAGCATGAAAATACCTAGTTAAAACGCAGTAAAACACCCAGTTCAGAAAAACGCCATAAAAGCCCATTTCATTTTTTTTCGAAAAGTCTATCAATAGTATACTCGTTGAATGATAAAAAAATGTTGAATTTTATGGTGTAATTTTTTTAGAAAAATAATCACGTATAAAAAAGTTATCGGCGTTTAAATATGATGAGGGGAAATGGTATGTGATTAGCATGTGCACCCTTGTTTGGATCTTCCTATTTTACCCCTCTTCGTAGTTATAAGGTTCCCATTATTGACAAAAATGTCACCGCATCATCTTAGCCACAAATCACAAATATCTTATGGCTGAAAATCTTTCTTACTATTATCACACTTCAAATCGTTTTTTCTTGATCCCATTCTTATCTCTCTCCCTCTCTCTCTCTCTCTCTATATATATATATATATATATATATATATATATATATATATATATATATATATATATATATAAACAGAGTTAAGTATTTAAAGGGACATTAAAACTAGGCCATATTGATATACATATGATAATATTGGTGTTGACCTAACATATAGGTATATCGAAAAGTTAAAAGAGTGCTATGAGTGTCATAACTAGGTTAAGCAGGCTTAACTTGTTTCGACAGGTTTTTTTAAATAATGAATTTTTATGAACGACAAGGCTTTTATATAAATAGAAAAAGGCCAGCCTGAAGCTGTAAAACCAGCGAGAATTACACAATCAAGTCACGAATATTGAAATTGCTCCACATCTCCCTATTTAAGTTACACAATTTGGATCTACTCTTAACGCAAACAAACTAATTCTCCTTGATAGCCTCAACCGTTGTAGTCATGGGGGCGTGCTGATTGTTGAAAGTCGTGTCATTCCTTGCTTTCTAAATCTCACAAAAAGTGGTAAGACTGTCTCTATAAGCCTCTTCGAATCCTTAAAGCTCTTCATCGTAGCTAAGAACTTGTGTCAAATCTGTTATCTAGATCCAAACTTGTGTAATTTGTGTTTTAATGAATAAATTGAGCAAAAACGTTATATTTGCATCAAGTGTGATTGACATATGTCCGTATGGATTCCGCACGTACTTATGCATGCTACACGTATTAGATTCGTAGATTTAATCCGCTACACGGACCTAAAATCGCCCGGTTGGATGAGAAGGATTGTACGAGCCCATGGAATGTGGGTTGAAACGGTTTTGGATAAACTATAAACTAAAAGGGTTTAATAATACTAACGTGATATACGCATGTCACTGACTTTTAAAACCTACTTTTGAATGCTTAACACTATAGTCTATAGTGATGTGAAATTCAATTTTGTGTTGCAATCGATGCAAATGATAATCACTTCTGTATATCTGTTTGAAAACGAAGAATTTGGAATAATTTTCAAGTAGAGTTATAAAACTAACATATAAAGGTTTATTTGTTACATGCTCGCGTATACAAATATAGCAACAAAAGATATTATAACTATTTGGGTCCCAATAGTTACACGTTTATTGTTGTATAATATTTGAGACAAAATTCTAAATGGAATTTGTTGTTGAACAAAGTTAAGAATTCAGACGAACATTATGAACACATACAAGTCTATAATTTAAAATTCTCTTAATCATTAGAGTTATGTGCTCATCACTTCCCATTTACTAGATCTTTCGTGATTGGTGTTGGGGTTATTCGTGACGGTGGAAAACCAAACGATTGTGTTCTCAATAATATGTGACATGTGTCTCCTATGCGCCTTCTCATATGTGTAGTCTTACTAGACAATAATATCGCGAATCATCTGAGTAGTAACCTTCCTACTCCATGGCCTCAACTATTGGATATCCCAAATTGCCTATTGAAAAACTTAATTATATGTATGCTTGAAATCACATATATATAATTGATTAATAACCCATCTTTTAGTAACGGTAGTACAAACTGTCTTGCATGTTTTGAGACTGACTAGCCATTGTTTCTCATTGAACAATATGGCAAATTTAAAAGAGAACCGACTATAAACTCAAATGTCTCATATTTTACTATAGACAGTCATATAACACCACTTTATATAAAACATATTATCCACTCTATAAATAACCAACATCTTTAAGCTTTGGGTAGTTGTACTCTTAGCTTTGGGTGGTTTTCAAAAAAAAAAATGAGAATTTTACTTTTCAACCCAATTCTTTCTATTTGTTGCAATTTTAACTTGCAAAATTGATTTTGTTCACCTTAAAGCCAAAACTTTTCTTCTTTTACAATTTAACCTCACAATTTTTCTACTTTTCATCTTTCCCAAATTTTCGATTTACGTTTCGTACTAAATTTTACGAGTTACCACGGACCAACGTGCTTGCGTGGTTCCACGTTTTTACGTTTTGTTCATAATTTTGCGAGTTAACACGGCACAACGTCCATTTGAGTTCAAAGTTTTTACGTCTATTGTTTTTCATCTTAGAGGTTCGTCACAACGCGTTGGTCATTGATCAACTTAGTTATTAAATTAAAACACTATAAAGAAGCAACATATTTATGCATATATGTGTTGTAATCTTGGCTTTAGGGGTTTTCAAAGAAAAAATGGTTATGTGTATGGTTGTTGTAACCTTTGCTTTGGGGGTTTTTCAAAAAAAAAAAAAAAATTGATTTTTTTACTTTTAACCCAAAACTTTTTATCTTTTGCAATCTATCCTCATAACTTTTTTTACTTTCAACTTTGGTCCTTTATAATTTTCATTTTCCGTAAATTTTTCGCTTTATGCTTCGTTCTAAATTTTGTGACAGAACACATCGCAACGTGCGCCATTGGTTTAACGTTTTTACGTTTCGTTCTAAATTTTACGAGTTAACACGACTCAACGTACGTGTGTGGGTGAACGTTTTTACATCGTCTATTTTTTCCCCGTTTGACAGGTTCAACATAACTTGCGGGTCTTAAATCGACTTAGTTATAACTAAAGAATCCCCGCCGTATTGCGGCGGGTCATAATTCTAGTTTTTCTTAAAAATAACATTGGAATATAAGAAAAAAAAAACCAAAAAATTGTAGTTGGTTGTTTCTATTTTCTAACATCCATTCCCATCCACTTCATATACCTCATCTCATTTTTTGGATTCAATCTTCACAATTCCCTATGCATCTCTATCTCTCGTCTCTACCCTTTTGACCCCACTCTTATCTTGCCCACTCCTTCTTGATAACCCACCAATCGACTCCAACGCTATTTCTTGCCCAAATATTCATCATCACAATATTTCCAACAAATAAAAATATTCCATTATTTTATTTTACAATCATGCATAATTATTATGATTATTATATTTACTAAGTTTTATACATTCACATCACACTACTAGGGGTGTTCACGGTCTGGTTTCAAACCGTGAAACCGCCCAAACCGGTCATCGGTTTGGTTTCACGGTTGGTTTTTTTAATGATCTTTCGGTCGGTCGGTTTCAATATTTTCAAAACCGTAGCAAACGGTTTGGTTCACGGTTTATAGCAAAAACCAACCGTAAAAAACCGGACCGGACCGTATGATTTTATTTAATTATTTTTAAAATATTTCATAATATGTGTGTATATATATATAATTATGTTATATACATAGATAAATTCATAGTTCTATTTTGAGTTTTAATTTGTCTGAGTTAATGTGAAACATAATTGGGCTAAGCCCATTCTAACATGTAAGTTGTAACTAGTGGCCCCAAACATTGTGTTAGCTTTTAATACTGGCTCACTATTATGATTATATAATATCCTATATATTGAAGAGCTTGTATGGTTTATATTATTTATTTTTCTATTTACCATTTTTTTTGCAAATAAGGCCCAACAAGCCTAAACCGTGAAACCAAACCGGAACCAAACCGTTATTAACGGTTTGGTTTGGTTCGGTTTAGTAATTCTATGGTTTGGTTTTGGTTTACAAAAGTCAAAAACCGTCACTAATGGTTTGGTTTACGGTTTAAGCCAAAAACCGCGAAAACCGGACCATGAACACCCCTACACACTACAAAGCTAACACTCCCTAATATATACAATCCGTATAGGTATATACATATGGTACACGTGTATACTAATCGTATAGCTGACGTTCCCTTGAAAAACACGATTTATATAGTTATATGCGTATCGTATAAGAGGCTCATATAAGTATATACGAGTCCTATAAGACATTCCCTGACATTTTATATGGCTTGTATACACTTGTATAACTTGTATAAGCCGTATAATATACATATCGGGTGTCAAAATAAGTTTTATATGGTATACACCTATAGGGGAAGGTTCATTGGGGAATACTAAAAAAGTGGGGAACAGCGGGGAACCGACTCAAACGAACTCTGATTGGACTCATTCCAGCGGCGTTGGAACCAGCTCGTCGAACCCTAACTAAGATCTCGTAACCTTAAACCCTAAATCCTAACTCCTAAAACTCTAAACCCTAAAGCTAAAAAATAAGGCTAAAATCTAAGCTAAACCGTAAAATCTAAACTATAAACCCTAAAAGCTAAACCCTAAAGGCTAAACCTAAAGCTAAAGCCTAAAGCTAAACTCTAAAGTCTAAAGCTAAACCCTAAAGCTACACCCTAAAGTTAAACCCTAAAGCTAAACCCTAAAAGCCAAACCCTAGGGTTTAGGGGTTATGATTTAGGGTTTAGGGTTAAAAGATCCTAGTTAGGGTTCGACGAGCCGGTTCCAACGCCACTGAAATGAGTCCAATCGAAACTCGTTTGAGTCGGTTCCCCACTCTTCCTCACTTTTTTAGTGTTCTTCAATGAACCTCACTATACACCTATATAAGCCGTATAATATAAATATCGGGTTGTCAAAATAAGTTTAAGTTGTGTTAATACTTAATAGCTTGAGCATTATTTTATTATTATTATTATTATTTTTATTGTTATTATTATATTTCAAATAAAAAATAAGACAAACTTAAACTCTTCATTTACTTTTGCCCCATTTTATTATCATGCGGAATATTGTAGAGAGAGAAAGAGTGATGAACAAACAATAGTTTTAGAGAGAGAAACCCAGAAATAGATAAACAATTTGAAATGGGAAGAGCGTTTGTGTATGTGATACTTGGTGGGGGAGTTGCTGCCGGTTATGCAGCTCTTGAATTCACCAAAAAAGGTGTTTCTCACGGTGAACTCTGCATCATCTCCGAAGAACCTGTAATAATTCATCCTCGATTTCATCAACTTCAATCGATTTTTGTACTTGACAACTGTGGGAACTTAATCTGTTATGTTTTTAGTTTTGATTGATGATCTTGTATGTTGAAATTGGGTGTTGATGTTTGGTTTAGTTTCTTGCACGCAAGGTGTTTGATGAATTGCCTCACTTGTTTTTCACATTAATTGTGACCCAAGAAAAAAGTATTGGTAATTTGGTTGTGGGTTTTAATGATTATCAAACAGTTTTGCTATATTAAATGATGGATGGAGCAAAATTCAACTTGATTTTAGGCAGGCTTAAGTTGAATAATAGCAGGTCTACTTGTGCATATAAAAAGTCTGAATTTTGATGAAACTTATGCATAGCGTGCAATATGTTTCATCGATTTTAATCGGGTTTTGTTCATATTCGTGTTGGTGATTCGTTGATTTTAATCGATCATCGTGTTTGTTGAAATTGATTGCTAATGTTTGATATATATTTGTTGTAATCTGCAGGTGGCTCCTTACGAGAGACCCGCACTCAGCAAAGGCTTTCTACTTCCAGAAGGTGACTCACGTTATATTTTCGTCTTTTATTACAGATCGATACACATCTCAAGAAAGTCAAAATGATCACAAGTTATGTTACAGTCTCATCAATCTCACCTTTTTAAACTTTGTGTTCTGTAATTGTTCAACGCAGCTCCGGCACGTCTTCCCGCATTTCACACTTGTGTCGGTGCCAATGAAGAAAGATTAACGCCGAAGTGGTACAAGGAACATGGTAAATATATCTTTCTTGAATTGATAATACTTGTTTTTATAATATGTTTGATGAACAAGTACTGTTAGGCCTCTAAGTGAACCGCGTGAACAGAAGCATGTTTGTGTTCGTTCATTTAACTTTAACCCTTGGTTTAAAAAAGCGCGCTTTAAGCGAGCTTAAAGCGTGAGGCGCTGAAGCGCTGGGAATGTCGCTTTTTTTGCTCTGAGGCGTCACAACACGTGAAGCGTTTTGAGGCGAGCTTTAAGCGCGAAGCAACCTTGGTTTGAGGCGACGCTTCAGCCCAATCAGGTCACATTTGGGTCATTTATTTAGGCCCAATAGTCTTTAAATAGGGTTTAAATGAAGCCACTACTTCTTTACCCTAAAAAAAGAACGTTAGCTATCTTTTAACATATTCAGCCGCTCCCTTCCGCTTCTCCTGTGATTCTTCATACTTTCTCCAATAATCAGCATTAAAGACTATTTTTATGTTTATGTTTATGTTTTAAGTGTGCTTCGACTTTAATTTATGTTTTAACTATGTTTTTTATGTGTTAAGTGTGTTTTTAAATCATGTTTTATTGTTTATTATTGATTAACAAGTAGAATAGGTCATATTGATGTGTACAATATTTTTTTTATTTTTTTTTATTTTGAGCGCTTCGTATACGTGAAGCTCTCGCTTCGCGCTTGAAGCTTCGCTTAAAGCTTTTGCAACCAAAACGCTTCGGAGCGCTTCGCGCTTTTTTAAACCAAGCTTTAACCGAACAAAATTTTTTGTTCGTGTTTGTTTATTAAAAATGGGCATGTTCGTGTTCCTTTATGTTCGTTCGTTTAAACAAACCTAATAATTTAACAAACATAAAACAACACAAATGAACATAAATGATCAAACACAAACGGACGTAAAGTAGCTTTTTTATATAAATGGTTAAATAATTATGATAGGTTCCATTGGAAAGTCCAACTATCAGTTAGTTATATTTTTATAAATAGTTAGAAAGCGCGTTTTATGTTTATATTTATATAAATATAACTACTTATGTATTTATTATAATGTAAGCGAACATAACGGACGTTCACGAACATAAATGAACGAACGACATGTGTGTTCATGTTCGTTCGTTTATTAAATAAACAAATATAAACGAACTTCCCGCCGAACAAGTTCATGAACGTTCGGTTCGTTTACAGGCCTAAGTACTGCTACAAATATTATCATATTTATAGATTCACTTGATAACAAAAACATAATACATAAATTATTTCAGGAATCGAACTGATTCTGGGTACGCGCGTAAAGTCTGCTGACGTGAGGCGTAAAACATTACTCACTGCAGCAGGAGAAACCATTAGCTATAAGTATCTTATCATTGCAACAGGTGCTCGGGTACTGAAACCGGTTCTCAAAGGATATCATACATTCATACTTCGTTTCTTTACAATTTTTTTAACAAGACTATATTTCCTAATTGATTTGTTGGATTAAATAGGCTTTGAGACTTGAAGAGTTCGGTGTAAGTGGATCAGATGCTGAAAATGTATGTTATCTACGTGATTTGGCTGACGCAACCAGGCTTGCGGACGTGATGCAAACCTCTACTGGCGGCAATGCGGTGGTCATTGGCGGTGGCTACATTGGAATGGAGGTTGCGGCGTCGTTGGTCATTAATAAGATTAATGTTTCAATGGTGTTCCCTGAGCCACATTGCAGTAAGCGCTTAGCTATTTTCTTCTTTCTTTTATATATGAGTAAAATGCCATTTTCATCCTTGAGGTTTTGCCATTTTGCGGCTTTTATCCAAAGGTTTGTTTTTTCGCTGTTGGATCCAAAAGGTTTGAAAGCTTGCTATTTTCATCTGGCCCGTTAACTCCATCCATTTTTCTCCGTCAAGTCAGCGGTATATCAGTCTTTTTTGCTAACGTAAACGGCAATTCGGTCTTTTTCACTTTATGTAAAACACACTGAATACCCCTGAAAAAGACCGAATTGCCCTTCAAGCTAACAAAAAAGACGGAAGTACCCCTGACTTAACGGAGAAAATTGGATGGAGTTAACGAGCCGGATGAAAACAACAAGATTTCAAACCTTTTGGATCCAGATGCGGAAAAACAAACCTTTGGCACGAAAGTCTCAAAACTGGCCAAACCTCGGGACGAAAATGGCATTTTACTCTTTATATCATTTATTAAGTTCTAGTCGAGCTGAAGAATATTGATATATATTTTTTCAGTGGGCCGTTTATTCACCCCCAAGATTGCAAGTTATTATGAAGAGTTTTATAAAGCTAAGGGTGTAAACTTTGTCAAAGGCACAGTTCTGTCATCATTTGTTTTCGATGAAGATGGGAAGGTAAATTTTAAGCTCTTTTTTGCTCGGTTAGGGTGTTAAACGGGTGGTGTTTGCGGGCTGGCGGGTACAACGCGATATGAACCTGGAAATTTGACATGAACCCGAACACGACACGAATCCAATAATAGTGTCTGATATATGAACCCAGAAACGACCTGAATATTCGCGGGTCGACACAAACCGTTGAACTCGATTTTTATTATTATTATTGAAAATCATTTCTGCATTTTTGTACTTGAAATTTATAAATTTCTAACTAAATATACAAAAACGTATAAAACAATTATGTTTAAATTATAAAACTTGATGTGAATTTGTCTTTTTAACTTTTAAATTTTCACAAAAGAATGCCAAATCATGACATAAAACAATTAATTATTATTATTATTTTATTTTTATTTATTTATTTATAAAAAAAGCTGATCTAAACATGACCTGTTTAGATAAACGTGACTGCGGGCTCGACCCAAAATTGACCCCAATCCATTTGCGTGTGTCGGTTATGACCCATTTGAGTCCAATCCGAGTCAAAAATGGTTCACTAACCGAATCGGTTCTATGTAGGTCACCGGAGTTAACCTCAAGGATGGAACCGATCTTCCTGCTGACTTGGTAGTCGTCGGAATCGGAATCCGACCAAACACAAGTCTATTTGAAGGGCAACTCACTTTAGAAAAAGGCGGGATCAAAGTTAACAGCAGGTTGCAAACGAGCAACAGCTCTGTGTACGCAGTAGGTGACGTGGCATCGTTTCCAGTCAAGATCTTTGGCGAAAGCCGACGACTCGAACACGTCGATGCCGCCAGAAAATCAGCTCGCCATGCTGTCGCCGCAATAATGGAACCCGACACAACACCAGAATTCGATTACTTGCCGTTCTTCTATTCCAGAGTTTTCTCATTTTCGTGGCAGTTCTACGGAGACAATTTAGGGGAAGTCATTTATTTCGGTGATTTTTCGGGACCCAGTTTCGGCGCGTACTGGGTGCACAAAGGTCATCTAGTTGGATCGTTTCTTGAAGGCGGAAGTAAAGAAGAGTATGAAGCGATAGCGAAAGTGACGAGGCTTAAACCAGCTGTTGATGATTTGAGTGAGCTCGAGCGGCAGGGTCTCGGGTTCGTGGTGGCGTTGAGCGAGAAGTTGCCGGTGGCGCCGGTGATAAACGTGGGTGGTTCGATGTCGACGGTTGTTTTGGAGAAACCGTTGTACGCGTGGCATGCGACTGCTGGGGTGGTGGTGGCGGCGTCGATAGCGGCGTTTGCGTATTGGTATGGAAGAAGACGTCGACGATGGTGAGGGTTATGGGTTGGTGGGGGATTTGTTTGCATTGATTCCACTATTTGATACCTTTACCCATGTTGTGCAATTTGATTAGGAGGTTTGAAGAACAAGAACACTCATGTAATAGATTGATAAGCTACATAACATCATCAATATTCTATATTATTATGTATAACATGTGTCTAGATAAAAAGTTATATGTTTCTTTAAAATCATGCAACTTCTTTTTGTTGATTTTCTTTAATTACATGAAAAGATCAAGAAAGTCAAAACCACAAGTATGCAAAGAAAACAACAATCAAGAATTTTCATGTCTATCTAGAAATTGGAAGATGAACAAGTGAAGACACCAAGATCAAACATATTCTTTATAAACATGAAAAAAGGGACATTAAATCAAGAAACTATGTGCTACAAATCAAACAATAAACAAAAGAACCTTCACAACCTCCATTAATGGAAGCCATTTCTTCAAAGTCACCAAAGACCATAATCCAAGCACAAATCTTGAACCGATACAAGCAAAAATCTGAACCTGTCCAGGCACGAATTTTGAATCGCTCCAACAGCGAGCCTAGGACCGATCGATTCAAGAACGAACCTAGAATCGAGTGTGTATTCATCTAATCATATTTTTCTCTCCAACTATACACAAGAAACAACACCCATGAAAGTGCCAAGACAAAATCACCAAAAACCAGCCGAAGCCAATCACGACCGAGTTCTTCAAGCTTCCTCTCAAAATAGATCCGCCAAATCGCCATCGCAATGTGAAGAAGCACACACCCTTTTGCAAAAAAGCTTTGAAAATCCCTATCCTTCACAAATGCCACCATGAACAACAAGATCCCAACCGCAAACAACAGCAACCCGGAGAACGAATCCGAGGTTTCGATCAACAACTGATCATGAGGCGTTGATCCCAGCAGCTTCGATGCAATCTCAGTCCCATGACTGAATGCAAACACCTCATGACTATAAAACATCATTAAGGTTCCACAACTTAAAGCAACCACAGAGTATATTAAACATATTGTAAAAAACCCAGATGATCCCATATCACAATACACCAAATTAACCACTCTTAAATCAAATCAACCCAAAACAAACCCTAAATTAACAAACCCCCATTTTCACTAGAATCAGTAAACCCTAAAATCACCTCACCAAATCTATCATCCAGAACATAAATTGACAACAACCCACAAACTTTTAGCTCAAAACAACAACACCCAGATAAAATTAAACAATAACAGACCCCAAAATCACAATAAACAACAAAACCCAAACCCTAACACAAGAACCCTAAAATCAACCCACCAAAGTCCATCATCAAAAACATAAATTGACGAATACCCAGATACCTTTAGCTCAAACTAACAACACCCAGATGAAATTAAACAGTCGCCGTCCCCAAAATTGTTTGAAAATCAAAACCCTAATAAAAAAAGATCGATCTTTTTTGGTGGCGTAGGGTGCCAATCGACCGAACCCACATAGATTTATGAATTAGATTTTGAAATACGAACCGTGTGAACCCTGTTTTGGGAATCGCGCAGATCGGAAAAGGGTTTATAGAAGAAAATGGTATGGAGGATTGATTATTATTGTCGACCAAGACAGCGATGGTGGGGTGTTCTTGAAGGGTATAATCGTAATTATGGTTTGGATATTTGATGCCGACGATTGTGCTTATGATTTTGATATAGTGCATTAAATAGATGGTTGTGCTTTGTGTTAAAAGGGTTGTACGTTTGTGTAAGGTGCTACACTTTATGGGTGTGTTATGGGGCAGTTATCTTACTAAATAAATGTTTAGTTTAGACCGCGGGGTGTGGGCTTGGGTTTGGGGCGTAAGAAGTAAACCGGGCTAGCTTGGGTAGCGGCGTTGCCCCTCTGGCATGGCTATGAAGCCTGACATGGGGCGGAATTGGCTAGATAATGTGGATGGCTGGGATCGGCTAGTAACATATGACCGTTTGGAGTAACCGTTGGGTAACGGCTAGTTGGTTAAAATTAACTTTTTCTTTAGTAACCTAAAAATGTGCTGTTTTTGGTTACATCTTGTTTTTAACATGCTTAATAAATCCTCCATGGAGCTAACTTTACGTAGAAATGACGAAATGTCTAGTTAAGCATCGCATTGATTCAGATAAATCAGACACAACGTATTGTATTCGTTTCGTAGATCGTAATGGAATTGGAATCGGAAGTTGCATAGGAATTGAAATTCGATTTGGAATTTAGGTGTCTTCGTTTCACATAATGGAATAAAATCTGGGTGGAATTGGAATGTAGATTTCGTTCCTTATGTTATTATTCAATTGTAATTCCTTCTTTTTTTGAAACAAACATAAGAAATGGAATTTACATTCCAATTCCATCCAGATTCCATTCCATTCCATTACGTGAAACGAAGGGTTGTCTAGACCTAAACTATCTTAGTGTATGAACCAAGTCCTAAACAAGAGATTGTTATTAACTATTAAATATGACATTATGCATTTATACTTTAAAAAATGGCATAATTAATGATATTGTACTGGTTATACTTACATTTCTTAAGCTAGATTACTCGTCACAAATGTAGCCCATAGTCTTTTATTCTTGTTGCCCAGGTTTGAATCTCCTGAGACCTCTGCTTTAAAAGGCATATGCCTTTACCAAATGGGATACCGAACGTTGGCCGTTGGCCCATACTCTTATCTAAATTTGAGGTTTCTTGCTAGTTAAGCTCATGCAATTCTCAGTAATCATTCCCATTTACTCTCATTTTTACTATCACTTTATCATTCGTGATGAGGCAAACAATGACTTGTGTTGAAGGCTCATATAAGGCCTGTGGAACACAAAATACGCGCATATTCAACAATGTAACGACCTGATTGTTGCAACATGTAAGATGCATTTATTAGCATTACCTTTTTTTTGGCACAAAAAGAATTTGCATGTTAATAAATGTGAGCTTGTCGACAAATATATAAACCGTCTTTTAGTTACATTCTATTTTAAATTTGAGAACTTCTCTCGTTTATATTTTTTAACGGCTAAATGTTATATTTCCGGAGTATTGAACCCTCTACCACTAGACCAAACCCTCAATGGCACTTCTCGCGTTTCTAATGGTGCAAGGAGTAGAAGCAATAGAGAGAGGGGTGGGTGAGGATGAGTTCATGAAGAAACACGGAACTAATCTTAGGGATAATTAGTTTGGTTTATGTTTCTACCATAAGGATTAATCTTCTTTGATTTCTTGAGCTCCTTAATGACTGATTATCCTGCAAAACAGAACACCGTTAGCTCGTTAAGAGGGGAATATGGGGTTTTCCCTCTTAACCAGGCTCAGGCGTGAGAATAAGTAACTATCTCGAGGAGATTAAAGTGAGTAATGAGTGAGAGTAGAGGGAATAGAATGAATTAACCTGTGAATGAAGTGTTCTATTTATAGCCGGAGTGGTGTAAAGGATGTGGGCTGATGGGCCTTGGCCCGGAAACGACAATGGAATGGATATGCCCTTTGTCTCACTGGTGTCGATCGTTAATGCCTTCTAGACGTTTCTCGGTGCTGGCGCACCATGAGTGGAGCCACGTGTCACTGTTGTCGGTCTCTGCCACCAGCCAGTTAGTGGAGATCGTGGGGCAGGTGTCTCTGCCCCGTGATTGGTGCCACGTAGGCGTCCTTGAGTACTTTTTGTCTCCTGCTCGTCAGATGATCGTGGTGTACGACCTGGAGGATGCGGATTGGCTCTTTTCATCTGACACTTGTACCCTTTGTACTCTAAATCGTCTTTACGCCGCATCCCTGCGCGGCTCTTGCTGCACATGGAACTGGCCTGCGCAAGGTATGGGCGCTTGGAGGATCAACTTCAGGATGCTAAGTTGTTGATTTGTCTCGTTTAGACCCCGCGCGTCGTTGGCGAGTGTTGCTCTACCCGCGCGAGGTTGAGGTCGAAAATGTAATTGATTAAGAAGTATGGTCCTTCGCGCGACTCGAAGGAAATTTTGCGCGGGTTTTTGGGACCGTACCCCTTCAAGTCCCCCCAGTCCAGTGCTGCACCATGCGCAAAGTAAATGGTTGGAGCTCTGGACTAAGAAAAAAGAAGTTAAATGCTCTGATGATGCTTGCTTGACCCTGGTTGATGGCGCGCGTGTAATTGCTTGGATTACTTCTGCGCGGTTACCAGGGTTGTTCTTTTGACACACTGCCTTTGATTTTGAAATGCGCAAGGTTGTTTGACAAATTGCAGACAATGCGCGGCTTTGGTATCTTCTGCATGAAGTTTTGAGTAAATTGTGGGCGGGAAAATCCTCGAAATTTGAATTATGACAGGTTGGTGCAAATGTCGTTGGTAGTGACGTTTGAGTTGATCGCTGACACACTTGTCATCAACTTGTCCCTGACGGTTCGACTTTCCGTCAGGCGAGTGAGGGCCACGCGCGCGTGGTAACCGTCACTCCGAAAATCCCGCCTTACGTGGCGTTTTGTGATTGGGCACGCACGCGGTGATCTCGACACGTTTACCCATCGTATTAAATGCGATGGGTATATATAGTCGATGAGATGAAAGAGGAGAACACTCTTTCCTTCAACTGCTCCCCTTTTCTCTCATTCTTCCTTGTTGATCTTCAAATCTTCAAGTGATTCGAGCAGATCTTTGAAGCAATCTTCATATCTTTATAACTTCATAACTTTCTTCTGAACTTACACTTACTACTCATGGCTGAAGAACATCATGAAGACGTTGCTGGATAAGAAGGTCCTGTCCCTGTCCTCCGGTGGGACCTAGGGCTTTTTGAACAAATCGTTCGAAGTTTCCGGTTTCCACCGGAATGGGATGCCAGGTATCCTGGTCAGAACCAGACGGCCGCTGATGCACCACCGGGGTACATCACTTTGTTTGAGGACTTCTTTCATCAGGGCAACTTCCGGTTGCCGGCGACGAATTTTATGGCCCATATTCTTCAGTTTTATGGGTTTCATATCTCCCATATGAGTCCTCCTGGGATGGTTAGGGTTCGACATTTCGAGTTTCTCTGCCGATCTCATGGCATCGAGCCCACTGTTGAAAGATTCCGGGTCTTTTACAAGCTAATCAGGAATATGGGTTTTTACTCTTTCGCCAGTCGAAGAGCTGCGAAGAAGATATTGCTGAACCCTCCTAAGAGTTTCCATGACTGGAAACCAAAATTCTTTTTCATATGCGAGGAGGTGATTCCCATTGCCATGACTTTCCGCGCCTGGTCTGAGCCGATTTTAAAGGAAGATCTGCCGATCCCCAAACAAGAGAATTGGTATGTTCAGCTTACTTCCACCCCGAATCGTGTATTTGGTGAAAACGTTTTAGTGGCGGCGGGAATGAGTGATCAATGGCCCGCGGACAGTACGGACGTTCCAGTTTTGAAGTTCGACGATATAGGTTAGAAAGTTAGCTTCTGTGATTTAATTGTTTCGCGACTTGTGTTTACTTGTTTAATTTGAATGTATAGAGGCGCATTTGTATCAAGCTGCGTTCCCTACTTTCGGCGGGTCTATGGGTGTGCGCCCGCTTAGAGCTGGAGAAGAATATTGGTATGACCAGATCAAGGGTTACTTCATGTACCCAGTTGCTGATGCTTTCGCCGACCCACCTACCTCGACTGAAGGTGCGCATATTCCTAAACCTCACCCTCTGCGCGCTTTGACTTCTGCTGGGAAAGAGATTGTTTATCTCTCCAGTGAGGAGTCTGTCGGATCTTCCAATGGTGAGTTAAGTTCCTTGTCTACCATCTTTGCAGGTGTACTGCGCGATTTGGGTATTGACCCGGAGGAGAAGAAGAAGAAGCCGAAGAAGAAGAAAGGCGTCACCCTTGATGCTGACGTGACTAGCCGGAAGAGCGGAAGTAGTCGCGCGACCACTGTAGTTGCTGATAAAGGTACCTTCCGCCTTCGACAAAGTAGCTTCGAAGATTATGTTCATATAAGTGATTCATTTGAGGGTTTGTCGCGCATAGGCGAGAAGAAGGCGGGAGCTGCAGGTTCAAGAAGCTCTGGGAGCGCGGGTTCTCGCAACCCGGATGCTGGGAACACCCCTTCTTCTGCTGCGCATGGAGTGGGAGATGACGAAGTGGAGGTAGAAGAGGAGGTTGAAGAGGAGGCTGCGGTAAAGCTGATTAGGAAGAGGAGCAGGGCGGCTGCGCTTGGGGCCTCCGTGATGTCGAAGCCTGGTGGCGCTCCTCTGATTGGAAAAAGGAGTAACTTGCGCTCCCTTTACAAACTTTCCCCTGGTTAGTGTTTTATTTTTTCCTTAAAAAAACCTCCCTTCACCTTTTTCTAACATTCCATTTCTGCAGAGGCTGAAAAGAAAGCCCCTGAGAAGAAGGGTGTCATCATTACGGAACCTTTGGAGCCGGCGCTTAAGAGGCCCAAAGTCACCAAGGTTACTATTAAACCTTTCACGGCTCCTCAATCTACGAAGGAGAAAGAAAAGGCTGTTGAAAAGCTTGTAAAGGGGAAAGAGGTGGAGAGGAAGAAGGTTTCTGATAAGCCTCTCACCGAGCCCGAGGAGCACGAGGTTTCTGCCGTTATCCCTGTTGATAAGGCGCAGGGTCTAGAGGCAACCCGTATCACCGGTCTTGACCAGCCCATACATGCGAGGGGGAAAGGCACGGAGGTGGAGAAACCTGTTAAGCCCTTGCCCACCAACGCCCCCGTTCAACCTGCCCAGGTAACTTCTGCTGGGGAATCTTGTCCAGCTGCTAAGGCACAAACTGCTGCTGCTGGTGGTGCAAGCGCTGGTTTCGCTGCTGGTCAAGCTGGCGCGGGGAGGCAAGGTGCGATGCCACACTCTCCCATAGGTCATATGGATACCCTGGGAGACATCTATTACAAGTCTTATACAAAGGAGGGTCGAGGCGACGCTCCGCACCAACCGCCATGGGGTTTGAAACAAAAGGACACTTTTTTGGAATTCGCGCCGTGCCGCGACTGGCTTCTGAACTCCATTCCTCCTGGTGAGGTTAACCGTCAAAGGGAGCGAACCCACAATGCTCTATATCATGCTCTGTGACTGATCAGGCTGACGCTGAGTTAGCCCAGGCTGAAAAGGCTTATGACCATTTATCGCTACCTGTAATGGATCTAGTCATGGATGCGTTGAAGCATGATGATTGGTGTCAGCGGTTGAAGTCTCTTCTTGACCTACCCGTTGTAACACCCCGTGTTTTCGAATGTCAAAGTCAAAGTCAAAGTCAAAGTCAAAGTCCAAGTCAACTTTGACTTTCTCTGACTGTAGATAGTCGATCTTGTGTTTTAGTTGTATTATGTGGAGTAAGTGTTGTAATCAGCAAGAATTGAAGTAATCGAACGTGTTTCAATGCGAACCGATCTACGACTGTGAATGATAGGAAGTAACAATGCGATAAAGTTAATCTAATCAGTAATCAAACCGATCTAACAATCAATCAAACTCGAGACTCGAATTATTGAATTATTGAATTGTGTTATTGATATACGTGTGTGTGTGCCTTATGTGTTGCTTGTGCGTGCTTACTTTATGTTTGGTGTGGTATTCAAGCAAATCGATCGAAAATCGAATCGAAACTCGAAAGGCGATCAAACTCAAATCGAAACCGACATCGAAACGTGTCACGGCCCCCGACCCGGTTTGACCCGTTTCAGGAGCCGCGGGACAGGAATCCCGTGGTATTTAATTTAGGCGACAGCGGAAGTCTTTTTAAAACAGGATCTTTTAATAATTTAAACTGCTCGTTTCATAACTTAGGGATAAATTCCCAAATTTTTACAATATTGTGATTTCTCAGGGAAATCTTTATTTTCAAAACATGTTCATTTATTTATTTACATTGAGCCACTTTTCTAAGCTGGGAGTGCTTCACGGCACTTTTCTTTTGCTCATACCATATCACCTGAAACATGTTTGAAAAAGGTTTTGTCAGCGGGGAAATACTGAGTGAATCATTCAGTTTACTGAAAACGACACATTTGTTATAATCTACAGTATTAAGGGGAATTACAATGTTTCTGATATCAAACCAACTACCCACAATATTTGTCACTCGACCATCCATTGGCTAGCCCATTTGTCCAATGGTGTCTGTGACTGTGGTCAGATCACCCCTTGGCCACCCGTTTGTCCAAGTGTGACGGGAAATAAGTAATGTATACAAAACCCCACATACCGGCTGTAATTTGGTGATTACATAGACTTAATCCCTGTAATTATAACTTTGGAAAATAACTTGGAGTTTTGTAAAACAGTTGACTCACAAACTGTGAGAAAAGAGTTTATAAAAGAGGAATGACTCACATTGCAAATTTACGAGCAGAGTATAAGCTTTACTGATTAGCCTTTTAACCTAATTTAAATAACAATGCACACACAAACGGGATTAGTAACTAATTCAGCAGTTACGTCAATTCACGAGATTAAACCCTCACAACTATTATCAAGCGCGATACTTAATAATTCAATGGATTCACAACGAATGACAGAGCATAGTCCGAATTCGAACAGCACTCAAACATTCAAGTTGAAATCACAATGAATAACAAAGTACAAGCTCAATTTGAGCAGCACTCGGACAATCGTTGGATCGTTATAATCGATCGGACGTTGAATCGTAATAGCGATCGAGTTATTACCCTGATTGCGGCAGCACCTCGTGATCGTGTGTGTGTTTATTGTGATATAACAGTGATATCTCGACGTACAAAGAAGCTATTTACGTCGTTCTAAGTCCCCTGTGCAAGTCCCAAAGTCGGCTATTTATAGCCAAAATTTGGCCTTGCTTACGGACCGTAAGCCTGATCCCTTACGGTCCGTAAGGGATACCTATAGGTCCTAGACTTGCCATGCACGGGAGTAGCTTGCATGAATCAACAAAATTAGCCAATCAGCTTTAAGCAACGTATTTTTTTTTAGATAATTATCAACTAGGGTTTGCCCCCCTCGAGTTTTAGGGGCCCTGATCCCGATTCCGATCATTCTGAAAATTTTAGGGTTAGTGCAGAATTACTTGGGTGTCTCAATTAGGGTTTTCTTATTGACTAATTATTGTCCTAACTATTGATTTTAATGGCAGTTGTTACATCCTCCCCACCTTAAGAAAAATCTCGTCCTCGAGATTTACTAAAATAGATGAGGGTACTTTCGCTTCATCTCTGATTCCAGTTCCCAAGTATATTCTGGTCCTCTCTTTGATTCCCATTTGACTTTTACTAGCACTAGTCGTTTGTGTTTGAGAAACTTGATTTTCCGATCTTCTATTTGTAGGGGTTTCTCTACGAATTTCAGCTTTTCATTTACCTCTATATCCTGAAGAGGTACTACCAGGGATTCGTCTGATAAACATTTCTTGAGATTGGATACATGAAACACATCATGTACTCCAGCTAACTCTTCTGGTAGTTGTAACCGATAAGCTACTGGTCCTATTCGTTGGATCACTGAGAATGGTCCAACATATCTGGGACTCAGTTTTCCTTTCTTACCGAATCGTACTACTCCTTTCCAAGGAGATACTTTTAATAGTACTTTGTCTCCGACTTGGAATTCTAACGGCTTGCGGCGATTGTCTGCATAGCTCTTCTGACGATCTCTAGCAGTCTTCAGTCTTTCCTTGATTTGCGATATCTTGTCAGTAGTTTCTTGCACAATCTCTGGACCCGATAATTGACTTTCTCCTATTTCTGCCCAACATACGGGAGTTCTGCACTTGCGTCCATACAGTGCTTCGAATGGAGCAGCTTCGATACTTGAATGATAACTATTGTTATAGGAGAATTCAATTAATGGTAAATGGCTATCCCAATTACCACCAAAGTCAATTACACATGCTCGGAGCATGTCTTCCAGGGTTTGTATCGTCCTTTCACTTTGTCCGTCCGTTTGAGGATGATATGCGGTACTTAAATTAAGTCGAGTTCCCATTGCTTCTTGGAAACTTGTCCAGAAACGGGAAGTAAAACGACTATCTCTATCCGATACAATGGAGAGTGGAACTCCATGTAAGGATACTACTTTATCTACATACAACTTGGCTAACCTTTCCATGCTAAAGGTTTCCTTCATTGGTAGAAAATGAGCTGATTTGGTTAATCGATCCACAATTACCCAAATAGCATCATTGCCTTTTCTGGTTTTGGGTAACTTAGTAACAAAATCCATTGTTATGAGTTCCCATTTCCATACAGGCATTTCTAACTGTTGTAGTAGTCCTGAAGGTTTCTGATGTTCGGCTTTAACTTGTGAACAGGTTAGACACTTAGATACGTATTCGGCTATATCCTTTTTCATTCCTATCCACCAAAAATTATTTCTTAAATCCTGGTACATCTTATTATTTCCTGGATGTACAGTATACCTAGATTTATGAGATTCTTCTAAAATCTTATTTCTTAATTCTCCTTGCTTAGGTACCCAAATTCGTTTCTTGTGGAATCTCCAAATTCCATCTCTTCCTTGTTCTAATTCCTTTAGGTAACCTTTCATTCCTTCGGCATCGTCCTTGATTGCCGTTTCTTGAATTTTCTTTATTTGTTCCATTAAATCTAATTGTAGATTTAACCTAAGAGCACGGACTCGCTTTTGCTTTTCATGATATTTACGACTTAAGGCATCTGCTACTACGTTTGCCTTTCCTTCGTGATACTGAATATCACAGTCGTAATCACTTAAGATTTCCATCCACCTTCTTTGCCTCATATTTAACTCTTTTTGCCCAAATATATACCTTAAACTCTTATGGTCCGTATAGATAGTAAACTTACTTCCATACAGATAATGTCTCCAAATTTTAAGAGCAAAAATTATAGCTCCTAATTCTAGGTCATGAGTCGTATAATTTTCTTCGTGCTTTTTCAATTGCCTAGAGGCATACGCAATTACCTTTTTGCGTTGCATCAACACACATCCATATCCTAATTTTGAAGCATCACAATATACTTCAAAATCCTCAGTTCCTTCGGGTAAAGCTAAAATTGGAGCATTCGTTAATTTGTGCTTTAGAATCCTAAAAGCTTCCTCTTGTCTAGATCCCCATTCAAACTTAACGGCTTTACAGGTTAGCTTAGTTAAAGGTACAGCTATCCTAGAGAAATCTTTAATAAATCGTCTATAATATCCAGCTAATCCTAGAAAACTTCTAACTTCCATAGCCGTTCGTGGAGCTTTCCAATTCGTGATTGCTTCTATTTTAGCAGGATCTACGTGAATTCCTTTGTGATTCACCATATGACCTAAAAATTGCACTTCTTGTAGCCAGAATTCGCACTTCGAGAATTTGGCATAAAGCTTTTACTTTCTTAACAATGTTAAGAGTGCATGCAAGTGCTCACAATGTTCCTCCTGACTTTTGGAAAAAATGAGTATATCGTCAATGAACACGATTACAAATTTATCCAAGTATGGTTTACAGATCCTATTCATCATGTCCATAAATGCAGCTGGAGCATTTGTTAATTCAAAGGGCATGACTGTAAACTCATAATGACCATACCTAGTTCTGAAAGCAGTTTTAGGTATGTCCTCCTCTTGTACTTTCAATTGGTGATATCCTGATCTTAAGTCTATCTTAGAGAAATACCTAGCTCATTGCAATTGATCAAAAAGATCATCAATCCTAGGTAATGGGTATCGGTTCTTAATTGTAACTTTATTCAATTCCCTATAATCGATACACATTCTCATTGATCCATCTTTCTTTTTCACAAACAACACTGGTGCACCCCAAGGGGATGAACTCGGTTGTATGAATCCTTTGCTTAGTAATTCATCTAATTGCTTTTTCAATTCTAGCATTTCAGTAGGTGCTAATCGATAAGATGTCTTAGCTATTGGTGCAGTACCTGGAATTAAATGAATTCTAAACTCTACTTCCCAATCAGGTGGTAAACCAGGTAATTCTTCTGGAAAAACATCTGGGTATTCTGAAACTATAAGGATGTCCTGAAGTTCCTTTCTTTTAGTGTTAATGATTACAGAAATCATATACACCATTTCTTGTTTCCTTGAATAACTAGCCAATTTCATTACTGAAATGAATTTCAGTGGCTTTCGAGGTCTGTCTCCTGTAATTAGAATTACTTCTCCTGTGGGGGTACGGATTTCTACGGAATTCTTATCACACAGGATTCGAGCACGGTTGGCTATTAACCAATCCATTCCTAATACCACATCGAATCCGGCTAAATTCATAGGTAACAGGTTTGCAGAAAACTTATGACCTAACAATTCTATCTTTACTTCTTGCAAAACCTTGTCTATGTTGACAGAATTTCCATCTGCCGTTTCAACAGTAAAGATCTGCCTAAGGGTATTTAGAGGTAAGTTAAGAGCTTGACAGAATGCAGTATTAATGAAACTTTGGTTTGCACCAGAATCAAATAATACTTTTGCATAGACGTTATGTACTAAGAACGTACCCGCTATCACGTCTGGAATGAGTTCGGCTTCTTGAGTGGTCAGGTGGAATGCTCGTGCATTTTTCTTAGTAGTTCCTTCAGTTGTTTTAGCTCTACTGTCTGCTGGTTTAGCTAACTTAGGACATTCAGATTGGAAGTGTCCTGTTTCTCTGCAGTTATAACAGATTCTTGTTTTCCTTCTGCAGTCTTCTTCCCGATGTCCTTTCGCCTTGCAGAAGTTGCAAAATATATTGCACTATCCATAGTGTTTCTTTTTGCAATTTCTGCAGAAAGGAGGTGACAAGGATTGCCCTGTTCCCCTCTTTTTGAACTTATTGTTACTATTACCCATGCGAAATCCTTGGGTAATCTTCTGAGCCAATTCCTTTTTGCGATCTTCTTCTCTGGTGCGGACTAGTTCATCGGTTAAGGTATTAGCTAATTCCACAGCATCGTCAATTGTGTGTGGTCTCGTAGCTTTAACGATGTTACGGATTTCTCCAATTAATCCCCAAATATAACGGGAAATAAGTACCGGTTCTGGCGAAGCCAGGGAAGGTACCACTCTCGCATATTCGAAGAATGTCGAAGTATATCCTCGACAGTCTACACCTAGCATACGATGACTCAGGAACTTATTTACCATTTGTTCCTTCTCGTATTCGGGACATAATTTTCTTTCGACAAGACTCTTAAATTCTTCCCAATTCATCGCATAGGCCACCCTTCTTCCTTTTGCTTGTAGCACCGTGTTCCACCATTCTAACGCCCCTTCTTTGAACAAGTTTGATGCATACATCACTTGATCTTCTTCAACACATTTACTTATTGCAATTACTGCCTCGGTTTTCTCTAACCAACGCAGTGTTGCAGTTGCCCCCTCATTACCTGCAAATTCTGCGGGTTTACAGGCAAGAAATTCTTTGTAAGTGCAACCAGGTGTTGCAGCTTTCATTCTCTTAGGGAGTGGGGCCTGTTGCGGATCATGATCGTCATGATTGCCGCCTCCATTTATGCTGTTACTGCCGTTATCTTCCGGAATACGTTTACTCGGAATTAATTGTGGTTCGGCAGGTTTCTGAACAGCAGCCACGATTTCTGGAATATCATTGGCTATCCCTTGAGCAATAAAGTGCTCAATATCTTGTCTAGTTATATATTGATCTTCCTGATTTTGCTCAGACTGATTTACTTCATTAACTGGTTCACTATTAGCGTTTTCCATCTGCTAATTAGTATTAATAGAAATTATTAGTGTCTAATTAAAATCACAGATAAACACATAGATCAGTATAACATGCAAACATAGTCAAAATTGTTGATGCCTCGACTTCTGTTTTGTTTTATATATTATACCTGCTTCAATACACACTTTTTATCTTACAGTGTTTTATTGCCCATTTTACAGAATTAGTTTTACTATTTTAGTTATAATACAAACAACTTCTCCAAACCCCTCCTATCTTTTGGTTCACTGGCAGTTTCAGTAACGACGCTCCCTCTCGTCGTACTTCCAAGAAATTTGCTCCCCCATTTCCCGGATCCTATTCCCGGTGCCTATCAGTTCTTCACCAAACTGACGTAGTTCAGCTAAATTTTCATAGCTCATTGGCGGATTAGGGATAGGTTCTGGATCAAACTGTGGGAGAAAACTATAGGGATTATTAACTATATTTTGGAATTGCCAGTCATTGGTCCACCATTCTTCCATTTGGCCTAATGGTCGGGTGTGAACTAGTGGGTCTGGAATAGCTGGTCCTAGGTTTATTGGGAATTGGGCTGTAGCAGGATAAGAAAAGAGATTATCGTTAATAGGCTCTTGATGTGCGTTAGGTGTAATATATTTTTGATGAGTATTTAAGCCCCTTTTTACACTTTTAGCCAAGTTTTAAATTTATAAAACACGATATTCACTAACACTAAACACACATATGGGCAAGTGCACCCATCGTGGACGTAGTATAGTGTTGGTAAGATACCGAGGTCGTCCAAGGACACAAGAGCTTTTAATACCGGTTTATCCTCAACGTCTAATCAAATCAAAAAAATGAGAAAAATATTTTAAACTAAGAAAAATAAAAACTAACTAAATGCTGAAAATAAAAATAAAAACAGATAGACAAGATGAATCACTTGGATCCGACATGTGTATTAGTATAACCTTTGATTATTTTCGCACTTTTGCACTTGTTTAAGAGATTATCTTAGTTATTGTAGTAGGCCCCTCTTTTGAAGGCGACGTTACCCTCAACCCAGTAGTTTGAGTCAGCAAGGATACAATCCTAAAGGGTCGGATTATTGAAAGATAATGAATTAAGTTATTAATGCAAATTGTGGTAGGCCCCGCTTCTGGCGGTGACGTTACCCTCGGCTAAGTAGTCTGAGTCAGCAGGGATACAGTCCTAAATAGCCGGGTTATAGTATTAATAGTAGTTAACTTATGAGGGGGTCAAAGAGTTTGGATCCCCGCCATCCAATACCTATGGGCATTGAAAGAGATCCTACTAAATTTGACCCAGGTCCCAAGCAGGACCTCTAAACGCTGAACAAGGGCAAGACCCTTACCAAACCGTTCCCTTAACCCCCGACCAGGTAGCCAACATACCTCCATATAGACCGTGGAGATATGAATGGTGAAAATCTTTTATTTTATATAGACAGTAAAATAATGCCAAGACACCACGGACAAACGATAAGGAAAGATCACCTTCAACATAAGTAACTAGTTATTAAAGTCATTAATACAAAACCAAATAAAAAGTGCAAAAGATTAAAAATAAAAAGTATTATACTAAACACTTGTCTTCATCAAGTGATGTAAGAGACTTAGGCAAACAAGGCCTTGATTGTCAAAAACTCTTACGATCAATCTTGGATCCCGAGACGACTCACACACTCTACGATGGACAATGGATGATGGTGGTGGATGATGGTGTTATGGTGGTGGTGGGTGGTGGATGAAGTGTGAGAGAGGTGGTGTGCCAAGGGATGAGAGAGAATGAAGCCAAGCTCCTCTATTTATAGGCTGAACAGAAGGCTGGACACGGCCCCGTGTCCGCTGGACACGGCCCCGTGCCCGTCTGACATTCTCTCACTTCATTAATTGTAATTGCGAATTACAATTAATGCGCCTGCTGTACTTTCACCACGCCCCCGTGCTCGCTGGACACGGCCCCGTGGTGGGCAATGGAAGCTTCTACTGGTTTGTCTTTTCTGCTGCTTCCTGGGCACGCCCCCGTGTTCGCTGGACACGGGGCGTGTTCAGACTCTGTTTCTTCTCCTTTGCCTTGGGAGGTGCCGTTGAGGGTCCGGGCAGTCCACTTTTGTTCCTTTTCTTGTATTTATGGTAGAATTAGTTGTCTTTTTGCTTCTTTTGTGATTTTGAGCTCATTTCATCCTGAAAATACAAAAGGAAGACAAAAACACTCTTTTTCCAACATTAGTACTTAAAAAGGGTTAGTTTTATGCCTTAATTGATGTGATTTATATGTTGCATTTTACACACATCAGCTCTAGAATATCACAATTATCCAGTAGGCGGTCTATTTCGTCCTGGAATGTGATTTCCTCAGACTGTTTAGAGTTTTCTCCGATCTCTATTCCTTTTTGCTTTAGGTCTATCCCTATTTCTGCTGGCTTGGAACTTTCTCCGGTTTCTATTTCTTTTCCCTTGCTCACACTGTAACAACTGCCACTAAAATCAATAATTAGGACGATAATTAATCAATAAGAAAATCCTAATTGAGACACCCAAGTAATTCTGCACTAGCCCTAAAATTTTCAGAACAATCAGAATCAGGATCAGGGCCCCTAAAACTCGAGGGGGGCAAACCCTAGTTGATAATTATCTAAAATAAAACGATGGAAACTTCTGATTGGCCAATTCCATTGATTCATGCAAGCTACTCCCGTGCATGGCAAGTCTAGGACCTATAGGTATCCCTTACGGACCGTAAGGGATCAGGCTTACGGTCCGTAAGCAAGGCCAAATTTTGGCTATAAATAGCCGACCTTGGGACTTGCACAGGGGACTTAGAACGACGTAAATAGCTTCTTTGTACGTCGAGATATCACTGTTATATCACAATAAACACACACACGATCACGAGGTGCTGCCGCAATCAGGGTAATAACTCGATCGCTATTACGATTCAACGTCCGATCGATTATAACGATCCAACGATTGTCCGAGTGCTGCTCAAATTGAGCTTGTACTTTGTTATTCATTGTGATTTCAACTTGAATGTTTGAGTGCTGTTCGAATTCGGACTATGCTCTGTCATTCGTTGTGAATCCATTGAATTATTAAGTATCGCGCTTGATAATAGTTGTGAGGGTTTAATCTCGTGAATTGACGTAACTGCTGAATTAGTTACTAATCCCGTTTGTGTGTGCCTTGTTATTTAAATTAGGTTAGAAGGCTAATCAGTAAAGCTTATACTCTGCTCGTAAATCTGCAATGTGAGTCATTCTGAAAATTTTAGGGTTAGTGCAGAATTACTTGGGTGTCTCAATTAGGAATTTCTTATTGACTAATTATTGTCCTAACTATTGATTTTAATGGCAGTTGTTACAAAACGTGACTTAACGAAGATTGTATGTTAGATATAGTGGTTGGGATTAAAAGTAATTTGACTAGGAACTCTATCGAAATCATAACATCATACGTCGGAATCGAAACGTCGAAAATCGTCGCAAAATACTCGAAGTGCGTGGCGGATCGAACAGGAATATCCTGATCGACCGGGCCAGCCGATCGGCTAGCACATGGCCCCACACTCCCAAAATTTTGAAGAATAGTATTGACGAAGTAATGTTCAATCGAATGGGTCACTCGATGGGTAAACATTACTGTTCGGATCATGAGATACTATGCTTCAACACTTAATCGTTTTCACAACTTGTTCGTAGTAGAGAATGTCAGCCGATCGAACAGACTGTCCGATCGAGTGACATTCAGTTGGGGACTAACATGAAGCTCCTAGCCGATCGAGTGAGCTAGCCGATCGAGTGAGCTAGCCGATCGAACGAACCGTTCGATCGAACGACTCGAAAAGGTAGGAACACTTCAGTGTTCTCAAATACTGCAACAAAAACTTCCAAAGTTCAAATACTCTAACACAAACACACCAGAGGAAGAAACAATCCACTCGAATGGTCCAGCCGATCGAGCCAACCGGCCGATCGAACAGGACTGTCCAATCGGATATACCAGCCGATCGAACAGGCCGTTCGATCGAACGAACCTGCCGTTCGATCGACCAGCCCATTTGATCCATCCATACTTGTTTACTTTTCCGCGTTACTTATCGTTATGCTATCGAACTATTCAGGCTAATCTTACTCTCAGCGCTCCCTTCAATCCACAATCAAGCACTGTGAGTATACTCGAACCCTTTTTGCTTTAGCACTTTTGGGTGTTACATACGTTACCTACCAAAATCACAAACGAACACACTATACAAACTATTTGAACGCTAACCGACCGCATGTATTACGTGATTAAATGTATGCTTGTTATTATGTTTACACGTGGAAAGCTGTCTACCTGCCTTAGCAACGTAGTACTATAGTTTGGACTCAGCACCCGTTCACATGGGGGTTGTTAAGGACAATCTACTTGCATGATTTACGGTGGTGATCATGTATTGCGAACTGTCTCGGACAGTCAACCCGCAGTCACTGGTATTGATAGGTCCATGTCGATAATTTACATGCATCATTGCTCTCTCTGTGTACGTGCTGGTTATGCGTAAACCATTCGAAACTCTATATGCTATTATCAAACTTGTATGCTCACCTTTACATTTTATGTATTGACTTTATTTTAATGTATGTGACATGTGCTTAAGTTGCTAGGATGCTTAGACGTGTGGTGATGAAATCGAGGCTAGGAAGAGTCTAGAAACCAAGACAATTTATAATTATATGTTTAAATCTGAGTTGTCCGAACATGTTTTGTTTAAAGAATATCTATGTCTGTAATAACTAGATTTATCTTATGGGTCACGGTATGGGACGTGATATTTAAAACTATTTGTTAATAATAGTTGTTATGGAATTTCTTTGAACAATCTGTTTCGCTCAGTGCCGCGCCCCGATGATTCCGCCATCGGTTGGGGTGTGACAGATTGGTATCAGAGCCATAACTATAGGGAATTAGGCAGACACGACCTAGTCCGGGTCGCTGTCTTAGAGACCTAGACTATAGTTAGGAACCATCAGACCCAGTTTATGTGCTGAATTCTGCGATCCTTCCCTATCACTGCACTCGAATTTTCAAATAAAAGTCGGTAGGTTTAGTTGAGAATAGGTGTGAAAGCCGCAAACTCCTGACCGAACTGCCTGACTTATGCCGATTTTATTTCGTTATTCACGCTCATCTCATTATTTTTACCAACAAACAAGGGGGATTATACCAAATCAGGAGTGAAATCCACATTTTGATGCATAATTTCCTCTATTTTCATTAAAAACAAGGAAGAAATTGCTAAGCCAAGGGGTGAAACCCTTGTCACACCCCCAAAATCCACCTGCGGAGTATCACCGCTTGGGAGCGTGACTGACCAGGATCAAGCCACCAATCATATCGAACATGTATGTAATATCAAATATAATAATGTAAACCAATCATTCAATATGATGGGTGTTCAAAACATAACCATAGTTTATAAGTATAGCGGAAGCATAAGTACGAAAGCCCAAATGTGTAACATAAGTTCAATAAGTTCAAAACATAATCCATGCTCCACAACGACCTGCTCCTCCCTGTGCAAGCTCCATATGTACCTAATGTCCTGCAAGGCATGCAGCAGAGAGTCAACAACTAGTTGAGCGAGTTCACAGTTAACAGTTCAGTAATAGTATAGCGTGAGTAGTAGTATGTTCGTTCGTTATGTCACGTATCGTATTAGTTTCCATCGCGGCCTCCCAGGCAGGTATGCGAAGATATTAGGGGATGTTCATCCCGTGTATTCTGGACTAGGTTTAGTTGTATCGCGGCCTACCAGGCAGGTGTGCGAAGATTAGTAAGTTACAGTTCGCGGCCTTCCAAAGGCAGGTGTGCGAAGACAGTCATAATATCGCGGCCAACCCTTGGCAGGTGTGCGAAGATCAGTTCAATAAGTGTTACTAGTCCAGTAGTAGTTCTAACAGTGGAGTATGTACAATAGTTTATCAAATCACATCACTACGTTCCCGTATGGATAAGTACCAGTAAATAATCAAATCCCATTCCCACCCTGGGAACCCCATGCCTTGGCTGTGTGAACTCACCTTGGTTTGCTCGGTATGCTAGGTTATGCACTCACAAGTAATTAATCACGTCCTATTGTATGCACGTATAACAAATCAGTTCATGTTCGCAATGATACGCATGCAATTTAATGTTCACATAACAGTCAGTTTGCATATCGGCACAATACGTATTGTTTCACATTAAATCATCAGCTAGTGTACACGAATACCAATGTTAACATTCATCACCAAGCATGGCATGCCAAATAAATCAAACATACATCCCATCCTTCGAAGGATGTTTATAATCCCCCATTATCTTTCGACCCAATTGTTATCTTTCGACATATTAGTAATCACAGTTATCTTTCGGACTAATAGTTATGTTTCGAACCACGTGTCATCTTTCGACCAAATGGTATATTTCGGTCAATGCTATCCTTCGGTCAACACTACTATGTTTCGACTAACAAGCATCTTTCGATCACACAACTATGTTTCGACTAACAGGCATCTTTCGATCACAACCACTATGTTTCGACTAACAAGTATCTTTCGATACATATCAGTTACGTTTTTCACAAAGTTTCCATGTTTCATGCAATCATACATAATCAATTATCAGTTTCCAACTAACATTCCGTAATATCAGCAAATAGATCAAACAGTTTCGGAAACAGATCAATTAACATAATTTCCAACTTTTAGTTTAACATGCAATCGATCAAACAGTCAATTATCCATCGGTTTTCTCATGAACCCTAATCAACTCAAAGCATGAACAATATTCAAACATTTGAGCATATAACGGCCGATCACGGGTTGTTCGGTTTTAGCTCTAAGCCGTGCAATCCAACTGTGTATTTACCAACCATCATGAACCCTATGACTCGCTTATCAATTACGACATAATCAATTACATTTATTCGAAACCCTAGATCATCATACAACAAGTCCGGTTATATGGTGGCCGATTAACTAACCTGTTCGGCCAATTACAAAACTAACCGATACACAATAACATCTTAACAATCATTCAAATCAGTCCGATTAAATCATCCGATTAAACACATAACATACTCGGTTAATCACAGGCACATATAACATCATTAAATTACTAAAACACAATCAAACACTAACCGGTTGGAAATCAAAGAGAGGGATGATGATCCTCTTGTGTCTTGTGCCGTCGGGTTCGAGCAAGAAAGAAAGAGAGAGCTAGGGTTTTTGAAGTAACTGACGACTTACATGCATTCACATATTTAAATCGTATCACAGGAATGGGCCAAGCCCATCAGAAAGACTGGGCCGAAAGATCTGGATTCTAGTCGAAGGATATGTTTCGTGGTCCTTCGAAGAGACTGGGCCGAAAGATGTCGAAGGATAGAGTCCTTGGTCGAAGGATATGTTTCGAGATCCTTCGGACCGAAAGTTGATCCTTCGAATCGAAGGATATGTTTCGAGATCCTTCGAGCTGTATGTCATGTTTCGTGATCTAGACTAAGTGCTTTAATAATAATTCTAATATTATTTTCTACCACAGCAAGTAATCACATATAGGCAAAACGACAATACGTTTCATTAAAACACAACGCGTACAATTTCAAGTCCACAATCCAAACAACTAAACAGTCAAAGTCAACGCGCATTTAATGCGAAAGTGAAAGTCAGAAACTCGAGTTGTCACATTATCCCCAACTTAAAAGAAATTTCGTCCCGAAATTTGGTACGCACTCACTGAGGAAGCTAGGTAAGTTACATCGTTCACCGGTTTTCCTGGGGTGTCACATCATCCCCCCGTCGATTTGGAATTTCGTCCCGAAATTCAGTAGTAGTAGCTTCAGCCTCAGTAGTGGTTGCACTGGTTTCGAATAACTGGGGTACTTTTCTTTCATTTGGTCTTCGCGTTCCCAGGTATACTCTGGGCCACGCTGGGAGTTCCAACGAACTCGAACAAGAGGGATTCTCTTGTGTTTGAGGACCTTACATCCCGGTCCGTGATTTCAACTGGTTCCTCGACGAACTGCAACCGCTCGTCGATAGTGAGTTCCTTAAAAGGAACTATGAGGGTCTCATCTGACAGGCACTTCTTCAGATTTGACACGTGAAATACATTGTGAACTACACCGAGTTCAGCTGTTAGGTTCAGTCTGTAGGCTACTGGGCCTATTCTTTCAGTGATTTCGAACGGTCCAACAAACCGTAGATTGAGTTTGCCTCGTTTACCAAATTGAACCACACCCTTCCAGGGTGAGACTTTTAATAAAACCCGGTCCCCGACCTGAAATTCCAAGGCTTGCTACGCTTGCCCGCGTAGGCTTTCTGATGGTCGCGTGCTGCCGCCATGCGTTGTCGTATCTGTGCAATCTTTTCTGTGGCGTCCACTACAATCTCTGGACCCGTAATTTGACTATCCCCCACCTCTGCCCAGCAGAGAGGTGACCGGCATTTACGTCCGTACAATGCCTCAAATGGAGCGGCTTGAATGCTGGTATGGTAACTGTTATAGCTCTGTCGTGAATCGTGCATCCCGATCGGAGGATATGGAGATGGGCACCCCGTGCCTAGAAACAACTTCTTTAAGATGGATGTCTGCGGGAGTGGAGAACTTATCCGTTTCCTTTACAGCCAGGAAATGTGCAGACTTGGTGAGTCGATCCACGATCACCCATATAGTATCATTCCCACGCTGGGATCTAGGTAAGCCCGTAACAAAATCCATGGAAATCTCTTCCCATTTCCACTGTGGTATCCTGGGTTGCTGAAGTAAATCTGAGGGTTTCTGGTACTCTGTCTTGACTCTCGCACGAGCCAATCATTTGTAATGTGGGCCTTCATGCTAGGCCACCAATATGTAGTTCTAATGTCGTGGTACATTTTATTCCGACCCTGGATGTACCAAGTAGCGAGACTTGTGTGCTTCATCCATCACAAGTTCGCGTAGATCGCCATAGGGTAGGACCCAATACGTCCTGTTACATAGTAGGCGTCGTCTTCCTTTTGTTCTAACCGTTGCCTCGAACCACGTAAAGCTTCAGCCTTTACGTTTTCTGGTTTCAATGCTTCCACCTGAGCATCTAGTATCTGTGCAGGAAGACTAGACTGAATCGTAAGCTGTAGCGCTCGCACGCGCTTAGGTAGGGCGTCCTTTCGACTGAGGGCGTCGGCCACAACATTGGCCGTGCTTGATAATTGATGGCGCATTCGTAGTCGTTCAGTAGTTCAACCCATTTTTGTTGACGCATGCTTAAATCCTTCTGCTTAAGGATATGCTCGAGACTCCTGTGATCGGTGTAAATCGTGCACTTGGTACCGTACAGGTAGTGTCGCCATATCTTAAGCGCGAAAACAACAGCTCCCAGCTCCAAATCGTGCGTCGTGTAGTTCCGTTCATGAACCTTGAGTTGTCGAGAAGCGTAGGCTATCACTTTATCACGTTGCATCAACACACATCCAAGACCCTGGATGGATGCATCACAATATACTACGAAGTCATCTGTGCCCTCTGGCAATGAAAGAATAGGTGCGCTGCAAGGTCTATCTTTAAGGTACTGAAAAGCGGTCTCTTGGGAATCTCCCTAACGGTAGGTGACACCTTCCTGTGTCAGCATAGCAAGTGGCTGCGCGATCTTGGAGAAGTCTTTGATAAGCTGCCTGTGGTATCCCGCCAAACCCAAGAATCGGCGTATTTCTGTTGGTGTACACGGTGCAGGCCAGTTTCTGATCGAATCTACCTTGGATGGATCAACTTGAATCCCATCCCAGTTCACCACATGGCCTAAGGAGTGGACTTCACGTAGCCAGAAGTCGCAAAATAGGGTTTGCACACCCTGTTCATAAAGTCCATAAATACGGCAGGTGCGTTCAATAATAGCAACCATCCATCATAACAAACATAAAGTATTGCAGTTAAAATAATTCATAAAACCCAATACGATTAACGTTCAAACCAAACTTTGTTTGTGTAGCAGAAACATAATAATGAAAACCCAAAATAAGTTATAAATTCAAATATCATTCATTGCGTCTCCTCCTCCTAACATGAAAACTCGACCTCTTGCCTCGTTGCCATTGTTGTTGTTGTTTCCCCCGTTGTTGTTGTTGTTCCCGTTGCCCTGGTTATTGTTGTGGTTCTGATTCTGGTTCAACTGAGGACAATCGCGTTCGTAATGACCTTCTGCCCCACACTGGAAACATCCCCGATTTCCACGCTGTGGCTGCTGCTGCTGGTTCTGTGGGGCTGGCGGTGGGAGTTGCTGGTTCTGATTTGCTGGCCGAGAGCTTCTACAATCCTTAGCCTCATGACCCATCTTGAGGCATCTTTGACATTGTTCCCTGCGACATCTTCCACTGTGGTGTTTGTTGCACTTATTACACAGTGGGTGAATTCCCCGATATCCACCCTGTCCCTGACTGCCAGATGATTGCTGGCTCGGGTTCTGATAGTCATTTGTCTTGCGCTGCTGAGACTGAACAGAAACCGATCCCTTACTGGAATCCCCCTCCCATTTCCTCTTGTTGTCACTGGGAGTAGCCGAAGTGGTGACAGCAGTAGTGGTAGCCTTGACACGTTTTGGCAGTTTGTTCTGATCCACTGCCTGATCTGTAATACGGTGAGCGAGGCGCTGAATTTCCTGGATGTTGTCGAGGTTAGCCGAGGTAACGTGGCTCTGTATTTCTGGTGCCAAACCTTTGAGATACAACTCAATACGCTTGTATGGAGGGTCCACCATAGTTGGACACAGCACGGCCAGCTCATTTGACCGTTTGGTATACGCTTCAATCTCTGATCCAACCATTTTCAGATTATACAGCTCGTCTTCCAGTTTGTGAATATCTTCACGCGTACAATACTCTCTCTTGATAAGTTCCTTAAAATCGTTCCAGGGTGTGGCGTTAGCGGCTGCCAACCCGAATATCTGCACTTGCGCGTTCCACCAAGTTAACGCGATTCCCTCTAGGGTACCGGTAGCGTATTTCACCCTGCGTTCCTCAGGGCATTCACACATTTCGAATACTGACTCTAGTTTCTCGAACCAGTGAAGGAGTCCAACTGCTCCTTCTGTGCCGCTAAACGTGCCGGGACGGCAGTCCATAAAGTTCTTGAATGTGCAGACAGGCTGTTGCGCGTGTTGACCTATTGTGTACGAATAGGGCAAAGTTAAGTACGAGAATTAATGTAGGATCTAAAGATCCTAGTGTCTATACTGCAGGGTATACTACCTGCTTGGGCGGCTGCAACTGCCGCAGCAATGAGAGCCTCTAGCTGGGCTTGAGTCATGGTAATTCGTGCGGCCATTGATCTTCACATCAAAGGCAGCATAAGTGAGAAAAGTTCGCGAATAGTGCGATGACAGAAGAGTGTAAGCACGTAAGTGTTCTCAAGCAATAACAAGTAGTGAGCAAAGTAATGTAAGCATACTACGAGCAAAGTTCTATGCAAATTCTAGCATGTAGGCAATAAACATAAACCTTATTACCTAGGATGTCGAGTCTTGCACGTGGAGCGAAGCGTCGTTGTGGATCGTTAAGAGCACTGTTCTGGTTATAGTCTGGTTTTAATAAAAACGTTTTTCCATATTAAAACCAAGTTCTCTATAACCAATGGCTCTGATACCAATCTGTCACACCCCCAAAATCCACCTGCGGAGTATCACCGCTTGGGAGCGTGACTGACCAGGATCAAGCCACCAATCATATCGAACATGTATGTAATATCAAATATAATAATGTAAACCAATCATTCAATATGATGGGTGTTCAAAACATAACCATAGTTTATAAGTATAGCGGAAGCATAAGTACGAAAGCCCAAATGTGTAACATAAGTTCAATAAGTTCAAAACATAATCCATGCTCCACAACGACCTGCTCCTCCCTGTGCAAGCTCCATATGTACCTAATGTCCTGCAAGGCATGCAGCAGAGAGTCAACAACTAGTTGAGCGAGTTCACAGTTAACAGTTCAGTAATAGTATAGCGTGAGTAGTAGTATGTTCGTTCGTTATGTCACGTATCGTATTAGTTTCCATCGCGGCCTCCCAGGCAGGTATGCGAAGATATTAGGGGATGTTCATCCCGTGTATTCTGGACTAGGTTTAGTTGTATCGCGGCCTACCAGGCAGGTGTGCGAAGATTAGTAAGTTACAGTTCGCGGCCTTCCAAAGGCAGGTGTGCGAAGACAGTCATAATATCGCGGCCAACCCTTGGCAGGTGTGCGAAGATCAGTTCAATAAGTGTTACTAGTCCAGTAGTAGTTCTAACAGTGGAGTATGTACAATAGTTTATCAAATCACATCACTACGTTCCCGTATGGATAAGTACCAGTAAATAATCAAATCCCATTCCCACCCTGGGAACCCCATGCCTTGGCTGTGTGAACTCACCTTGGTTTGCTCGGTATGCTAGGTTATGCACTCACAAGTAATTAATCACGTCCTATTGTATGCACGTATAACAAATCAGTTCATGTTCGCAATGATACGCATGCAATTTAATGTTCACATAACAGTCAGTTTGCATATCGGCACAATACGTATTGTTTCACATTAAATCATCAGCTAGTGTACACGAATACCAATGTTAACATTCATCACCAAGCATGGCATGCCAAATAAATCAAACATACATCCCATCCTTCGAAGGATGTTTATAATCCCCCATTATCTTTCGACCCAATTGTTATCTTTCGACATATTAGTAATCACAGTTATCTTTCGGACTAATAGTTATGTTTCGAACCACGTGTCATCTTTCGACCAAATGGTATATTTCGGTCAATGCTATCCTTCGGTCAACACTACTATGTTTCGACTAACAAGCATCTTTCGATCACACAACTATGTTTCGACTAACAGGCATCTTTCGATCACAACCACTATGTTTCGACTAACAAGTATCTTTCGATACATATCAGTTACGTTTTTCACAAAGTTTCCATGTTTCATGCAATCATACATAATCAATTATCAGTTTCCAACTAACATTCCGTAATATCAGCAAATAGATCAAACAGTTTCGGAAACAGATCAATTAACATAATTTCCAACTTTTAGTTTAACATGCAATCGATCAAACAGTCAATTATCCATCGGTTTTCTCATGAACCCTAATCAACTCAAAGCATGAACAATATTCAAACATTTGAGCATATAACGGCCGATCACGGGTTGTTCGGTTTTAGCTCTAAGCCGTGCAATCCAACTGTGTATTTACCAACCATCATGAACCCTATGACTCGCTTATCAATTACGACATAATCAATTACATTTATTCGAAACCCTAGATCATCATACAACAAGTCCGGTTATATGGTGGCCGATTAACTAACCTGTTCGGCCAATTACAAAACTAACCGATACACAATAACATCTTAACAATCATTCAAATCAGTCCGATTAAATCATCCGATTAAACACATAACATACTCGGTTAATCACAGGCACATATAACATCATTAAATTACTAAAACACAATCAAACACTAACCGGTTGGAAATCAAAGAGAGGGATGATGATCCTCTTGTGTCTTGTGCCGTCGGGTTCGAGCAAGAAAGAAAGAGAGAGCTAGGGTTTTTGAAGTAACTGACGACTTACATGCATTCACATATTTAAATCGTATCACAGGAATGGGCCAAGCCCATCAGAAAGACTGGGCCGAAAGATCTGGATTCTAGTCGAAGGATATGTTTCGTGGTCCTTCGAAGAGACTGGGCCGAAAGATGTCGAAGGATAGAGTCCTTGGTCGAAGGATATGTTTCGAGATCCTTCGGACCGAAAGTTGATCCTTCGAATCGAAGGATATGTTTCGAGATCCTTCGAGCTGTATGTCATGTTTCGTGATCTAGACTAAGTGCTTTAATAATAATTCTAATATTATTTTCTACCACAGCAAGTAATCACATATAGGCAAAACGACAATACGTTTCATTAAAACACAACGCGTACAATTTCAAGTCCACAATCCAAACAACTAAACAGTCAAAGTCAACGCGCATTTAATGCGAAAGTGAAAGTCAGAAACTCGAGTTGTCACAACCCTGACCTTGGCAGTTTGTTCTGTATTTACTTATCTCACCAAGGCATCGACGGACTCCAACGACCTGAACTCACAAGTATGACCTAGGGAACGCGTGTGGAATGCCCGAGAATCGAGGCAGAAACACGACCTCTAGAGCCGAAAGTGACGACAAGTCTACTGCGAATAGTCGAATTTTCTTGGGTAGTCTATGTCTAGTAGCCGCAGACAATCTATCTCTCGATTTTATATGTTTAACAAAGTCGTCTGGTGCTCTTGTTGATTTTATGTGTTTATGTGTGCCTCTTCTGCTTTGTGTTTATAATTGCTTCTCTGTTTTATTTCGGGATGTTATTCGATTCTGCTACCAAATTTCAATCGTCACACGCGACTCGCACTATTATTCTATCCCTAAACGACACCCAGCTATCGCGAAGCTAGACGATATCATACTATACTATGCTACACGACCAAGTTAGGTTATGCGATACAATATTCAAACGGTACTCAAACTTTGAAGGATAGGTTTTTGTTTTCTGACTGCTCTGTGATTAAATGATTACGTGTTTTCGTGCTTATGTGACTTTGTGCTTATGTGCTTCTGTGCTTACGTGCATCTGTGGTTTTGTGCATATGTGTTTACGTGCTTATGTGTCTCGACGTGATTCTAAGCTTTAGATAGTGGTAGACGTGTGAGGAGAGATTCGATTACGTTGTGTTGAGTCCTGTGACGATGTCTGTTGCAGACCATGTCGTCGTCTGGATCCCGTCAACGTCTGACCCGCCAAGAAAAGAGAGACCGACGTCTCGCTGCTATCATCTCCAAAACCGTGGCGAAAGCTGTGAGTGAGGTGTATGAAAACGCTAGCAAGTCGTCAGAAGAATCCCGAACTGAGATCTCCAAGGATTCAAGAAAGGCTGCTTTCAACTTCAAGCAGTTCAAAGCATGCGGACCGAAAGAGTTTACTGGCGAAGATGGTCCGACAGCCATGTTTCACTGGTTCGACTCGGTCGAAGTCACTCTGCGCCAGAGCGGATGTCCTAAGCATCTCCGTACTCTCAATGCTACAGGCGTCTTCCAGTCCTGTGCTCTAGACTGGTGGACGGCCGAACGAAACAAGCGCGAAAATGATGCAGCTTACGGGCTATCATGGAAGGAGTTGAAAGCTATCATGATCGAAGAATTCTGCCCTCCTCATGAGCGCCAAAAGCTGGAGGACGAGTTCTGGGAAATCAGGCAGAAGGATGGAGACAACGCTGCTCTCACTGCTCGCTTCAAGCAGCTTAGCATTATCTGCCCTAACCAAGTCAAGACCTCAGATCAGGCCATCAAGAAGTACATCCGAGCTCTACCCGACTGTGTAGCCGAGTTCGTTCACGCCGCCAAGCCAGCAACAATCGAGGAAACCTACCTACTCGCCGCTGAGATCAACGATAAGCGAGTCAAGTCAGGTTTCTGGGATAAGCAAACCAAGTCCCTGCATCAAGCTACTGCAACGCCCACCGACCCACCTGCTCAATCCTCCAAGTCTTCAAGAAGGAAGAAGAAGAATAACAACAACAGCTCCAGCAACAAGAGCTGTGTTGCCGCGACCACTGCTGCTCCCCTACAATTTGTACCAGCACAACAGCAGCAGCACCAGCGTTCAGCTCCAGTGATCAATGCACCGCCGGCAAAGCGTGCATACACAGGCCCTCACCCACTCTGCCCGACATGTTCGTATCATCATCCAGTGGGTCTAGTTTGTCGTTTTTGCACTCACTGCAACCTCTACGGTCATTTCACTGCGAACTGCCGTTATGGTCATCGCCAAGCCCCAGCTCAAGCTACTGTCAACCAAGCTCTACTCCCTGCTCCTCAAGGCCAACCAGCAGCTCCAGCACCAGCAGTCAATGCTAGAGTCTGCTTCGCATGTGGTGACCCTAACCACTTTGCCAACAGATGCCCGAACAGGGTAGTCAAGCAAGAGCCCCAGTAGCAACAACAACAACAGCAGCCTCAGCAACAGCAGCAAGCAGCCCATGCCCGAACTTTCAACCTCAACGCCCGTCAGGCTCAGGCGGATAACAACGTGCTCAATGGTACGTTCCTTGTGAATGGTATTTATGCATCATCTTTGTTTGATACTGGAGCCGATAACTGCTTTGTGTCATTTGAATTCGAGAAGCTCCTTAGTCGTAAGCGCTCTTATCTATCCTTGTCATTCGAAGTCGAAGTTGCTACAGGAAGAACTATTGCCGATGACTCAGTACTCCGTGATTGTACCCTCGAACTCAAAAATCACATCTTTCCGATCGACCTCATTCCGATGCAACTCGGAAGTTTTGATGTCATAATAGGCATGGACTTTCTTCGTGAAAACCATGCTGAAGTTGTGTGCTTTGAAAAGATAATTCGATTCTCGCTCGCGAATGGTGATTTTCGATGTGTTTACGGTGAAACAACGTCGAAAGGTCTCAAGCTTTTGTCATGTATTCAAGCCAGCAAGTATCTCCGCAAGGAATACCGAGCCTTCTTGGCCAACATCGTAGTAGCGGAGAAGGGAAAGAAAAAGAAAGTTGAAGTCAAAGATGTTCCAGTGGTTCGTGAATTTCCTCAGGTGATCCCTGATGATCTTCCCGGACTACCACCAAGTCGTGATATCGACTTTCGCATCGACCTCATTCCTGGAGCTAACCCCGTTGCCAAAGCCCCGGTGCGACTCGCACCATCCGAAATGCGGGAACTCTCGAATCAAGTCCAAGAATTACTCGAAAAAGGCTTTATTCGTCCAAGCACCTCTCCTTGGGGCGCGCCAGTCCTTTTCGTCAAAAAGAAGGACGGGTCGTTCCGGATGTGCATCGCCTATCGGGAATTGAATAAGCTAACCATTAAGAACCGATACCCCTTGCCCCGAATTGACGATTTGTTTGACCAGCTCCAAGGTGCAGCATGCTTCTCTAAGATCGATCTACGTTCAGGATATCATCAGCTACGGATTCAAGAGGAAGACATTCCTAAAACTGCTTTTCGAACCCGTTATGGCCATTACAAATTTGTTGTCATGTCCTTTGGTTTAACCAACGCACCCGCGGTTTTCATGGATCTGATGAATCGCGTGTGTAAGCCATACCTTGACCGTTTCGTCATCGTGTTCATCGACGACGTCTTGATCTATTCCAAATCGAAAGCCGAACACGCGCAACATCTACGTTTGGTTCTCGAGTTACTCCAGGGAAACCAACTCTATGCCAAGTTCTCCAAGTGCAAATTCTGGTTGGAGGAGGTTCAGTTTCTGGGTCACATAGTGAATAGTCGGGGTATCCATGTCGATCCTGCGAAGATTGAAGCTGTCAAAAGCTGGATTACGCCTAAGAGCCCGTCAGAAGTTCGTTCTTTCCTCGGACTAGCGGGCTATTATCGACGATTCATCGAAGGATTCTCCAAGATCGCTGTGCCGCTTACCGCTCTTACCCATAAGGACAAGCCTTTTGTATGGGGAAACGCACAAGAGACTGCCTTTCAAACCCTCAAACATATGCTGTGCAACGCACCTATTCTTACACTGCCCGACGGAAGCGACAACTTCATTGTCTACTGTGATGCTTCTAACCTTGGTCTCGGTTGTGTTCTCATGCAGCGAGACAAGGTTATAGCCTACGCATCTCGTCAGCTCAAGATCCACGAGAAGAACTATACAACCCATGACCTCGAGCAAGGCGCGGTTGTCTTTGCATTAAAGATCTGGCGACACTACCTGTATGGCACAAAGTGTACAATCTACACTGATCACAGGAGTTTACAACACATTTTTAATCAGAGAGAGCTTAATATGCGTCAACGCCGATGGGTAGAACTTCTCAATGATTACGACTGTGAGATTCGTTACCACCCAGGCAAGGCGAATGTGGTTGCTGACGCTCTCAGCAGAAAGAGTTACGTGCTAAGTACCCGAAATATCCAAGCACAGCACAACCTCGAAACCCTCATCCGAGAAGCTCAACATGCTTGCTTTAACGAGCGTACATTGAAGAGAGAAAGGATCTATCACGATGGAGCTCAGTTAGTGAGCAAACCAGATGGGATATTCTATTATCTGGACCGAATTTGGATCCCTAAGCGGACCGATTTGCGAAAGATTATCATGAACGAAGCCAACAAATCCCGGTATTCTATTCATCCCGATGCAGATAAGATGTACCAGGACCTTCGTTATAAGTACTGGTGGCCGGGTATGAAAAGGGATATCGCTCTGTACGTTGGAAGCTGTTTGACGTGTGCAAGAGTCAAGGCTGAACATCAAAGACCTTCTTGCTTACTCGAACAACCGCCGATACCTATATGGAAGTGGGAGAGTATAGCTATGGATTTCATAACGAAGCTCCCGCACACGCCATCAGGTCACGACAGTATTTGGGTCATAGTTGATCGTCTAACGAAATCAGCCCACTTTTTGCCGATACGAGAAGACTACAAGGTGGAACGACTAGCCCAAATCTACACCGACGAGATCATTCATAATCATGGTACGCCTCGTGATATCATTTCAGATCGTGACGCTCGGTTCACTTCGCGATTGTGGGAAACGTTTCAAGTGGCCCTTGGTACGTCGCTTAATCTGAGTACTGCATTCCACCCTCAAACCGACGGACAGACTGAAAGGACGATCCGTACTCTTGAAGACATGCTCCGAGCGTGTGTTATAGATTTTGGTGGTAGTTGGAACAAACACCTTCCATTGGTGGAATTCTCGTACAATAACAGCTATCATGCCAGCATCCAAATGGCACCTTTTGAGGCTTTGTATGGTAGAAGATGTCGATCGCCTATTGTGTGGCACGAGATCGCTCACTCGCAACTAACCGGTCCCGAAATTCTACAAGAAACGACTGACAAAATCCACCAGATAAGGGACAATTTGGTAAAAGCTCGGAACAGACAGAAAAGTTACGCCGATAAAAGACGCAAGCCCCTTGAATTTGAAGTTGGTGACTACGTACTCCTAAAGGTATCACCTTGGAAGGGTGTAGTCCGATTACGCAAGAAAGGGAAACTCGCGCCTCGATATGTTGGACCTTTTAGGATTCTGGAAAGAATCGGAAAAGTCGCCTACAGACTCGAATTACCGGAGGAACTCAGTAACGTCCACCCGACTTTCCATGTCTCTAACCTCTGAAAATGCCTTGCTGATCATGATCTAATTGTACCACTCGACGATCTTCAGGTCAACGAAACGTTAAACTTCGTGGAAAAGCCTGTCGAAATCATGGATCGCCAAACCAAGCAACTCAGGCGCTCTCGCATCCCAATCGTGAAGGTCCGGTGGGAAGGCAAACGAGGCGCGGAGTTCACTTGGGAACTCGAAAGCGACATGAAGGCCAAGTACCCGCAGTTGTTTAAATAAATAGATCTGAAGCATCAAATTGGTAAATCACGGTGTTGTGTAGCCTTCGAGCCTAATTTCGGGACGAAATTCTCTAAACAAGGGGAGGCTGTAACACCCCGTGTTTTCGAATGTCAAACTCAAAGTCAAAGTCCAAGTCAACTTTGACTTTCTCTGACTGTAGATAGTCGATCTCGTGTTTTAGTTGTATTATGTGGAGTAAGTGTTGTAGTCAGCAAGAATTGAAGTAATCGAACGTGTTTCAATGCGAACCGATCTACGACTGTGAATGATAGAAAGTAACAATGCGATAAAGTTAATCTAATCAGTAATCAAACCGATCTAACAATCAATCAAACTCGAGACTCGAATTATTGAATTATTGAATTATTGAATTGTGTTATTGATATACGTGTGTGTGTGCCTTATGTGTTGCTTGTGCGTGCTTACTTTATGTTTGGTGTGGTATTCAAGCAAATCGATCGAAAATCGAATCGAAACTCGAAAGGCGATCAAACTCAAATCGAAACCGACATCGAAACGTGACTTAACGAAGATTGTATGTTAGATATAGTGGTTGGGATTAAAAATAATTTGACTAGGAACTCTATCGAAATCATAACATCATACGTCGGAATCGAAACGTCGAAAATCGTCGCAAAATACCCGAAGTGCGTGGCGGATCGAACATGAAATATCCTGATCGAACAGGCCAGCCGATCGGCTAAGCACCTTGCCAGCCGATCGAGCTGCCCACTCGATCGGAGTTCCCAGCCGATCGGCTGTCACTTTCCCCTTTTGGAAGCCTATAAATAGGGCTGTCATTGTCATACTTTCCAATTTTGGAAAGCTCTGACCGAACTAGCTATCTTCTTCACCTTTTCTCAGATTTCTCTCAATCCCGGTAAGTTTTCACTCTAATTCTTGTACGTTCTTGATCATTACTTGAATCTACACCTTTCTATCTTTCAAAACTTAGATTCTAACCGTGAAATCACCAAGATCTAAGTGTTCTTGGGTGATGTCATCATGGTGTTCTTGAAGAACATCATGTTTTGGCCTCATTCCACTATGATAGCTTAGATCTAACCGATTTCCACATAAACAAGCTAAGATCCATCATGGATCTAAACATTTGCATAATGTAAAGGATTGAAAGAAGGATTTCCAACTTTCTTTCAACTCTTTTACACTCAATGCTTTCAAACCGGTAAAAACAGAGCTTGAACCGGCTAACCAATCATTCAAATGGTTTAGAAGGTTCAAGATTCGGGTTCTATGAACAAGGTTCACCGATATCGGTTAAACTCTAAACCGACATTCCAAACCGTTCAACCGGCCGGACTTGGGTGATTCCTGTTCGAGCCAAGGGAACAGGTGGGAACGAAGGTTATCATAGTTCAACACGTTGTCAAGATACCTTGAAAGAATAACAAATAAACAAACAACCAAGTGTTAGACGAAAGGCCGGCCAGGTCAGAAATGCTGGCCGAACGGCTAGGCTGTCGAACAGCCCAGCCGATCGGATATGCCAGCCGATCGACCGGGCCAGCCGATCGGCTAGCACATGGCCCCACACTCCCAAACTTTTGAAGAATAGTATTGACGAAGTAATGTTCAATCGAATGGGTCACTCGATGGGTAAACATTACTGTTCGGATCATGAGATACTATGCTTCAACACTTAATCGTTTTCACAACTTGTTCGTAGTAGAGAATGTCAGCCGATCGAACAGACTGTCCGATCGAGTGACATTCAGTTGGGGACTAACATGAAGCTCCTAGCCGATCGAGTGAGCTAGCCGATTGAGTGAGCTAGCCGATCGAACGAACCGTTCGATCGAACGACTCGAAAAGGTAGGAACACTTCAGTGTTCTCAAATACTGCAACAAAAACTTCCAAAGTTCAAATCCTCTAACACAAACACACCAGAGGAAGAAACAATCCACTCGAATGGTCTAGCCGATCGAGCCAACCGGCCGATCGAACAGGACTGTCCAATCGGATATACCAGCCGATCGAACAGGCCGTTCGATCGAACCTGCCGTTCGATCGACCAGCCCATTTGATCCATCCATACTTGTTTACTTTTCCGCGTTACTTATCGTTATGCTATCGAACTATTCAGGCTAATCTTACTCTCAGCGCTCCCTTCAATCCACAATCAAGCACTGTGAGTATACTCGAACCCTTTTTGCTTTAGCACTTTTGGGTGTTACATACGTTACCTACCAAAATCACAAACGAACACACTATACAAACTATTTGAACGCTAATCGACCGCATGTATTACGTGATTAAATGTATGCTTGTTATTATGTTTACACGTGGAAAGCTGTCTACCTGCCTTAGCAACGTAGTACTATAGTTTGGACTCAGCACCCGTTCACACGGGGGTTGTTAAGGACAATCTACTTGCATGATTTACGGTGGTGATCATGTATTGCGAACTGTATCGGATAGTCAACCCGCAGTCACTGGTATTAATAGGTCCATGTCGATAATTTACATGCATCATTGCTCTCTCTGTGTACGTGCTGGTTATGCGTAAACCATTCGAAACTCTATATGCTATTATCAAACTTGTATGCTCACCTTTACATTTTATGTATTGACTTTATTTTAACGTATGTGACAGGTGCTTAAGTTGCTAGGATGCTTAGACGTGTGGTGATGAAATCGAGGCTAGGAAGAGTCTAGAAACCAAGACAATTTATAATTATATGTTTAAATCTGAGTTGTCGGAACATGTTTTCTTTAATGAATATCTATGTCTGTAATAACTAGATTTATCTTATGGGTCACGGTATGGGACGTGATATTTAAAACTATTTGGTAATAATAGTTGTTATGGAATTTCTTTGAACAATCTGTTTCGCTCAGTGCCGCGCCCCGATGATTCCGCCATCGGTTGGGGTGTGACACCCGTAACTGTCGAACTATCTGATGAAGAAGAGCCAGCAGGTGATGACGAGGGTGGAAACGATGATGGCGATGGTAAAGGCGATGACGATGGGGATGGTGATCGACCCGAATTGTGTTACCAGGCCTTGTGCCTTGTAGCTTTGTTTTTAGATTTTAAATGTAACCTTTTTTTCTAGGACGCGCTTGTATAACACACAATGGTTTGTAATGGTTGCACTTTTGCGCCTTTTGAATATGATCTTTACGTTTTGCTTCCAATTTTCGAGTTACAATTGTTGCACTGTTGCTAGAAACTTTGGTCAAGTTAGCGTGAATAAACGTAAGTGTGGTTCTTTGTGTGAGTGTAATTGCCCGGTCTCGCTATGTTCGCGAAGAACCCTGAAGGCATAACTCGAGAGCTTGTGATCTACTGAAGTGTTTTCATGCTAATCAAAAGTTTAACATGCATTTATAACTAGGAAATATTGTAGAGTAAGAATTCAATATGTAAAGAGCGCTCGTATTAGCAAATTTGTTAGGCGTGTAGCCCCTGTTTACAGCAGTACTACATTACATATTTTTCTTGCGCACACCACTTGGAGACACTGACTGCCGTCTAGTGTGGTGGAATTTTGATTCTTCACGGTGTTAAGTCACCTATACGTTGATTGTCGTCAAGCGTGGTGGTTTTCCCGGTGTTTATTTTTGATAGGTGATGTGGCGAGGCCAGCGATCACCCGCTCCTCTGGATCTTCTTGATGTCCTTGCGCACGTTTTTTCAGGAGGTGGTCCAGCTTGCCACTCTTCAGAGCTTTCTCGATTTCTACGTGCAGTTGGATGCAGTCGTTAGTCAAGTGGTCGATGTCCTTGTGAAACTCACAGAACAGGTTAGGGTCCTGGCCTTTCTTGTTGCGCATTGGTAGTGGATCCTTGAGATCTAGCTTCTCTGTGTTGAGGACCTCAAGAGGCGTCTTGGTTAGTGGAGTCCATTTCCTTTGCTGGTGGTCTTCTCTGTCTGTCTTCGTGTGTCGTGCCCTGTCGATTGTAGCGCGAGCATCCTCCCAATGCCTGCTTATGTCCTCACTTGATCTTAAACTCCAGTCGGAGTATCTTTTCCTCTTCTCGTGTCTGCTAGAATCGCGCGAGTAATCCCTTGAGTAATGATGGGATGAGTTATGCTCTTTGGTGTCATAGCCAGATTTGGACCCACTCAGGGATTCTTCTGTCTGTGCAACGATCTTTGCTGCGTCCATAAGCTTGTCCCACTCCTTGGGCATCCCATCCTTTCCGGTGATAGTCCTAATGAGGCTATCACAGCGAATTGCTTTCTTGAAGGCAGCGCGCATAAGCTGTTCACTCACGCCACCAATCTCCAGACACTCTTTGTTAAAGCGAGTGATGAAATCTTCCAAACCTTCATTCTCTCTGCGGCAAATATCCATTACCTCAGCTGTATCACGCTGGTAACGCCTTTGTTGGCTGAAATGATTGACGAATTGAGTTCTGAAATCAACCCATGATTTGATTTTTCCTGGGGGGAGGCTGTCAAACCATGTATGGGCAGCTCCTATAAAGGTTTGAATGAATAAATGGCACCACATGGGCATATTCCATCCTCCCATGCAGCCCACGCTTGTGAAAACTCTGACGTGATCATCGGGATCAGTGATGTGCGTGAAGTGTGTTATATTTTTGATGAGTATTTAAGCCCCTTTTTACACTTTTAGCCAAGTTTTAAATTTATAAAACACGATATTTACTAACACTAAACACACATATGGGCAAGTGCACCCATCGTGGACGTAGTATAGTGTTGGTAAGATACCGAGGTCGTCCAAGGACACAAGAGCTTTTAATACCGGTTTATCCTCAACGTCTAACCAAATCAAAAAGTGAGAAAAATATTTTAAACTAAGAAAAATAAAAACTAACTAAATGCTGAAAAATAAAATAAAATAAAAAAACAGATAGACAAGATGAATCACTTGGATCCGACACGTGTATTAGTATAACCTTTGATTATTTTCGCACTTTTGCACTTGTTTAAGAGATTATCTTAGTTATTGTAGTAGGCCCCTCTTTTGAAGGCGACGTTACCCTCAACCCAGTAGTTTGAGTCAGCAAGGATACAATCCTAAAGGGTCGGATTATTGAAAGATAATGAATTAAGTGATTAATGCAAATTGTGGTAGGCCCCGCTTTTGGCGGTGACGTTACCCTCGGCTAAGTAGTCTGAGTCAGCAGGGATACAGTCCTAAATAGCCGGGTTATAGTATTAATAGTAGTTAACTTATGAGGGGGTCAAAGAGTTTGGATCCCCGCCATCCAATACCTATGGGCATTGAAGGAGATCCTACTAAAATTGACCCATGTCCCAAGCAGGACCTCTAAACGCTGAACAAGGGCAAGACCCTTACCAAACCGTTCCCTTAACCCCGACCAGGTAGCCAACATACCTCCATATAGACCGTGGAGATATGAATGGTGAAAATCTTTTATTTTATATAGACAGTAAAATAATGCCAAGACACCACGGACAAACGATAAGGAAAGATCACCTTCAACATAAGTAACTAGTTATTAAAGTCATTAATACAAAACCAAATAAAAAGTGCAAAAGATTAAAAATAAAAAGTATTATACTAAACACTTGTCTTCACCAAGTGATGTAAGAGACTTAGGTAAACATGGCCTTGATTGTCAAGAACTCTTACGATCAATCTTGGATCCCGAGACGACTCACACACTCTACGATGGACAATGGATGATGGTGGTGGATGATGGTGTTATGGTGGTGGTGGGTGGTGGATGAAGTGTGAGAGAGGTGGTGTGCCAAGGGATGAGAGAGAATGAAACCAAGCTCCTCTATTTATAGGCTGAACAGAAGGCTGGACACGGCCCCGTGTCCGCTGGACACGGCCCCGTGCCCGTCTGACATTCTCTCTCTTCATTAATTGTAATTCGCAATTACAATTAATGCGCCTGCTGTACTTTCACCACGCCCCCGTGCCCGCTGGACACGGCCCCGTGGTGGGCAATGGAAGCTTCTACTGGTTTGTCTTTTCTGCTGCTTCCTGGGCACGCCCCCGTGTTCGCTGGACACGGGGCGTGTTCAGACTCTGTTTTCTCTTCTTTGCCTTGGGAGGTGCCGTTGAGGGTCCGGGCAGTCTACTTTTGTTCCTTTTCTTGTATTTATGGTAGAATTAGTTGTCTTTTTTCTTCTTTTGTGATTTTGAGCTCATTTCATCCTGAAAATACAAAAGGAAGACAAAAACACTCTTTTTCCAAAATTAGTACTTAAAAAGGGTTAGTTTTATGCCTTAATTGATGTGATTTATATGTTGCATTTTACACACATCAAATACCCCCACACTTGAACTTTTTCTTGTCCTCAAGCAAAACTCTTTAAATGTGGCTTACACTTCCAAATGGAATAGGTAGAAGAGAAGTTTTTTTAGCTTGTCCTAGAGTGTCGGGAATCCAAGGTCTTTATAAGTTTTATTTTTATTTATTTATAATCCTATTCGTTATGATTTATTTTGAACGTTTCATAAGATAAATTACTTATTTGGCATAGCATGCCTTATTAAAATTCCATTTATATACAAGTTCACATACCTCAAGGGGGATCACTCAACACTCGGCCGAAGGTGTATATTTTTAGTGAATCTCTCGAGAGCGGCATGGAACTTACGCCTTCCATAGGCTTGCCAAGCAATCAATCCTCCTCCTTTTTAACTTTTTACCTTTGTAAATATCAAGAGGACTTTTTGGGGTAAAGGGTTAGGCTTGGGCTAAAGGTGGGTGGTTGGTTAGTGGTTAGTAAAAAGGGCGAAAATCGTAAAAGCGTCGGTTTTCGTAAAATGCCTTGTCTTTAGCGACTTTTTATTTTGAAGTATTTCTCCAAACAAGCTTTTATATAGCTTTTGTTTGTTTTTGACTTCATCATCATTTTTTTTTCATCACATAAAAAGGCGAGTTTACGAAGAATCGAGCTTGTTACTAAAATAAAGGGTGAAAAATAAAAAAGGTTTTTGGTGGGTGAAAAGGGTTTTGGGGTAATGAAATGAAAAGGTTTAGGCTCAAAGGGGCTATCTAGGGGGATTTTGGGTAGGTGATAAAAAAAAATTGAAAAATAATGGTTTTGAAAGAAAAATGGTTAGTCCTAATGCCTCCATCATTTACTTACTTGGGTTTAAGTTGGTAAGGACCGGGAATGTATTGTCGTGGCAAGTTCTAGATTTGTAAGAACCAAGCGGCTATTCACACAAGAAACGAAAAATGAGCATTTAGTCTAAATATGTATATTTTTATGCTCAATACAGGCTCAAAACTCACTTTTGTGGGAATGGGTTTTTAATGTGATCAAGTATATATAATCGAATTTTTAACTAGACTTGTTATGCCGTTTCATAATTTTCTTATGTTGGTTCTTTGTTATCACGACGCTATCGGTTGTAAACTTGTAAAAATATAACCTTTTTAGAACTTGTTATTCCCAACTTAAACTAAGACAAGTAAATGAAAAAAAATGAAAAAGTTTTTGAAAAAATTTGGGGTGTTTAGCGGTTCCAATAGAGTTTTGTGTAAGGCTTGTGTTTAGGATTTGCAAAATTTCAAGGTTTTAGCATCCCCTCCACACTTAAATTACACATTGTCCTCAATGTGTCCAAAAATAATGTTTTTGGTTGATTAGAATGTGTAAAAGTAAGTTAAAAAGCAAAGATTTATGTTACTGGCATCCTGGACACGGCCCCGTGGTGACCGGGCACGGCCCCGTGGTCAAGTGCCAGTAACGAAAATTAGAGAATTGAAACAGAAGCCTGGACACGGGGGCGTGTCCGCTGAACACGGCCCGTGTCCAGTTACCTGAACTGGGTGTTTTCCTGCAGGGGGCTCAGCACGGGGCCGTGTTGGTTGGGCACGGCCCGTGTTGAGCCTTCTGTGATGGAGATTTTTGTCGGGTTGCTCTGTTCTTCGTGCATGGTTCATTTTTCTCATTCCCTTTTTCATCCATTACCACCATGAGTGTGTTTTATTCTGCAAAAGAAGACTAAAAGATTAAACTAAACTAAGGATAGTTCCGCGGAATGCCTCCGTGGTGCGCCACGTTTATAAGGGTCCTTGGCTAGACCCAATGCGAGGTTATATGTTTTCTGAGTGGGATGCTTGGCGTCCCATGTTACACCGTCGGAGAGCAGCATCCAAGCTCGAATCAATAACCTTCATGTAATTGACTGGGTCGTCGTCCTCTATTCTCTTCCCAACTCCGAACTTCACTTCATCATCCCCATACCTCAAAGTGAGTGTCCCGTCATTCATATCTACCACTGCTTGTGCTGTGGCAAGGAAGGGTCTCCCTAGTATAAGGGGGACCTCAGTGTCTTCCTCCATATCGAGTATGACAAAGTCAGCTGGATAAACGAATCTACTTACCCTTACCAAGACATTCTCGATGACACCTTGTGGGAATTTGACGGATCGATCAGCGAGTTGTATGCTCATTTTTGTAGGGCTCGTGGTTCCCAAGCCAAGCCTCTTGAACATTGATGAGGGCATAAGGTTAATGCTAGCCCCTAGGTCGGCTAAGGCATTGCGAACGGGCGAGTCCCCTATTGAGCACGGAATCGTGAAACTTCCGGGATCGATTTTCTTTTGGGGGAGTTTATTGAGTACGAGGGCAGAGCATTCTTCGCCTAAATTAACTAATTGCAAATTTTCAATTTTCTTCTTATGCGTAAGGAAGTCCCTCATAAATTTAGAGTATTTGGGCATTTGGGTTAGGACTTCGATAAAAGGAATATTGACATGCAATTGTTTTAACAGACTTTCGAATTTTGCGAATTGCTCATTTGTCTTTTGACGAATTAACCTACCGGGGTACGGAACTCGAGGAGCCTTGGTAGGCTCTGGTGATGGAGGAGAGTTCTTCTCCTGCAGAGGTGTTGGCACTGTTTCTTCCGTAGGTAGTGGTACTTCTGCAGGCCCTACGGTGCGGTTTCGTAGTGTGATGAGGTGAACTTGCGCCTTTGGGTTCGTTTCGGTATTGCTAGGTAATGCGCCTTGCGGTCTCTCGGAAAAGTTTTGAGCTATTTGATTTATTTGTTTTTCTATGTTTTGAATGCTAGCTTGTTGATTCCTAAAATTAGATTCTAATTGTAGAAATCTTTCCGAGTTTTTCTTATCAGTGTCAGAGACGAGGCGAGATATAGTATCTTCGAGCCTTTCTCGTCCACCTTGTTGTTGAGTGAAATTTTGTGACTCATTTCTTGATTGCTGAAAGTTTGTTCGTTGGGTTTGTTGGTTACTACTATTGCCGGGTTCCCTCCAACCAAGGTTTGGGTGGTTTCGCCATCCTTGGTTGTAAGTTCCCGTTGGGGGACCCGACGGCCTAGGTCTATTATCAATGTAGTTTACCATTTCTTGTTGATCGTCCGTTTCTTTCATGCAACTCCAATTTTCATGTGACCCACCACACCCTTCACAAGCCATAACCGAGACTGCTTTTGTCATTTCTAATTTTTTTATTTTTGAAGAAAGGGCCTCGATTTGGGCTTGTAAAGAAGTGCTTTCATCGACCTTATGGGCGCCCGGGGCGATAGACTTATTTCCCCGGGGGTTGTGCCATTGAAAATTGGTTTGAGCAATTTCCTCAATTTGATTATATATTTCGTGTGGGCGTCGATTACCTAAAAGTCCCCCGGAGCTAGAATCAAGTGTCTGCCTAGTGTGTGGCAACAATCCATTGTAGAAAGTGGATACTTGTTGCCATATTGCGAGGCCGTGATGGGGACACTTGCGTAATAACTCCTTGAACCTTTCCCAAGTTTCATATAAGGATTCCCCGTCCTCTTGTGAGTACGTATTAATTTCAGCCATTAATTTAGCAGTTTTAGCAGGAGGGAAATACTTATATAGAAATTTTTGGGCTAGTTCATCCCAGGTGTTTACCGATCCAGCTGGGAGGGCGTTGAGCCAAGCTTTCGCTCGGTCTTTTAGTGAGAATGGAAACATACGGAGGCGGATGGCGTCGTTTGATGCTCCATTGATCCGAAAGGTATCACATATTTCCAAGAAATTAGTTATATGTAGATGGGGATCCTCGTCCGCAAGCCCGTGGAAGGTTGCGGAGTTTTGGAGCATTTGTATCAAATGCGGTCGAAGTTCGAAGTTATTGGCTTCGACATTCGGAGCATTGATAGCGGCGCCTAGATTACCTACGGTGGGCCGTAGATAATCCATAAGGGTACGTTGGTCCGCCATTGGAGGTGGATCACCCGAAACCTTCTCTTGGTTTTTGGCTTTTAACCTTTTTCTGAGAAAGCGTTCGGGTTCTTCTAGCGGTTCTTTTATGTCTTTATTGGAACTGGAGCTCATACACTATGTGAGGATGGCGTCGGGTTCCAAGTCCTGCAATAAAAACAGAAAAGAATGTTGGTCAGAAGGTTCACCACGGCCCCGTGTTGAGCGAACACGGCCCCGTGGTCGGAATTGCAGTGATTGTTTTTCAGATCCCAGTTACTGGAAAGTGGACACGGCCCCGTGTTGCACCGGCACGGCCCCGTGATCAGCCTTCTGTAACTTGAAAAACAAAAACTGCCAGTAACGATGCTGAGCACGGCCCGTGTCCGACCAGGCACGACCCCGTGCTGAGCTCTGCAGAAGCTGAAAAACTAAAAAAAAAATTCCTAAAAAATTAAAGAAAAATAAAAATATGATTAGGCCGTTGATTCCTAACTTTCTTAAAATCCTTGTGTCCCCGGCAACGGCGCCAAAAACTTGATGTGCGTGAAGTGTGTTATATTTTTGATGAGTATTTAAGCCCCTTTTTACACTTTTAGCCAAGTTTTAAATTTATAAAACACGATATTTACTAACACTAAACACACATATGGGCAAGTGCACCCATCGTGGACGTAGTATAGTGTTGGTAAGATACCGAGGTCGTCCAAGGACACAAGAGCTTTTAATACCGGTTTATGCTCAACGTCTAACCAAATCAAAAAGTGAGAAAAATATTTTAAACTAAGAAAAATAAAAACTAACTAAATGCTGAAAAATAAAATAAAATAAAAAACAGATAGACAAGATGAATCACTTGGATCCGACACGTGTATTAGTATAACCTTTGATTATTTTCGCACTTTTGCACTTGTTTAAGAGATTATCTTAGTTATTGTAGTAGGCCCCTCTTTTGAATGCGACGTTACCCTCAACCCAGTAGTTTGAGTCAGCAAGGATACAATCCTAAAGGGTCGGATTATTGAAAGATAATGAATTAAGTTATTAATGCAAATTGTGGTAGGCCCCGCTTTTGGCGGTGACGTTACCCTCGGCTAAGTAGTCTGAGTCAGCAGGGATACAGTCCTAAATAGCCGGGTTATAGTATTAATAGTAGTTAACTTATGAGGGGGTCAAAGAGTTTGGATCCCCGCCATCCAATACCTATGGGCATTGAAGGAGATCCTACTAAAATTGACCCAGGTCCCAAGCAGGACCTCTAAACGCTGAACAAGGGCAAGACCCTTACCAAACCGTTCCCTTAACCCCCGATCAGGTAGCCAACATACCTCCATATAGACCGTGGAGATATGAATGGTGAAAATCTTTTATTTTATATAGACAGTAAAATAATGCCAAGACACCACGGACAAACGATGAGGAAAGATCACCTTCAACATAAGTAACTAGTTATTAAAGTCATTAATACAAAACCAAATAAAATGTGCAAAAGATTAAAAATAAAAAGTATTATACTAAACACTTGTCTTCACCAAGTGATGTAAGAGACTTAGGTAAACATGGCCTTGATTGTCAAGAACTCTTACGATCAATCTTGGATCCCAAGACGACTCACACACTCTACGATGGACAATGGATGATGGTGGTGGATGATGGTGTTATGGTGGTGGTGGGTGGTGGATGAAGTGTGAGAGAGGTGGTGTGCCAAGGGATGAGAGAGAATGAAACCAAGCTCCTCTATTTATAGGCTGAACAGAAGGCTGGACACGGCCCCGTGTCCGCTGGACACGGCCCCGTGCCCGTCTGACATTCTCTCTCTTCATTAATTGTAATTCGCAATTACAATTAATGCGCCTGCTGTACTTTCACCACGCCCCCGTGCCCGCTGGACATGGCCCCGTGGTGGGCAATGGAAGCTTCTACTGGTTTGTCTTTTCTGCTGCTTCCTGGGCACGCCCCCGTGTTCGCTGGACACGGGGCGTGTTCAGACTCTGTTTTCTCTTCTTTGCCTTGGGAGGTGCCGTTGAGGGTCCGGGCAGTCTACTTTTGTTCTTTTTCTTGTATTTATGGTAGAATTAGTTGTCTTTTTGCTTCTTTTGTGATTTTGAGCTCATTTCATCCTGAAAATACAAAAGGAAGACAAAAACACTCTTTTTCCAACATTAGTACTTAAAAAGGGTTAGTTTTATGCCTTAATTGATGTGATTTATATGTTGCATTTTACACACATCAATCAGTCAACCCATTAAACTTTCCAACTGTCGGTGGTAGTTTCTCTTTTGATAATAGTGCCAGCGCGATCTTTGGGATGAACTTTGAATGCTCTGCAGCTTCTGCTGGTCGGTAAGCGAGGCGAAAGTCTCGCCCTGCTTCTTCGGTGTACCCGACATGTTGTTTTGGCTTGTAGTATTCATGGTTCCTCTGCAAGTGATTGAAGACTGAAGAGCCTTCATCGTCTTGCCAAGTTGGATCGTTTGGGTCAGTGTCATCCCATTCATTGTTCATATTGCGCGGCGTGAGCCGGCTGTGAACTGGTCCTCTCTGGATGTTAGACGGGTTGTCATAGTAACTTTCCGTTTCTCCCCGTGTGTCGCGCGTGTCGTGCACGCTCGGTCTTCTCTGGGGAGGAGGCCTGTTGATTCTTCCTTGGAGATTTCTCTGTTGGGGTGGCTGGCGCGCCCCTTGATTTAGGTCCTGTGGTGTGACCAAGGACGGTTCTGTTGTGAGAACTACTTGTTGTGCGCTCAGAGATTGATACGCCGCATTGATGGTGGCAATCTGCTTGGCATACCACGAGGCTAGAGTTTTGCCTTCGGGTAACCCTAGTAACGTTGAAATGTTCTGGGGTGGGGCCGGATTTGAAGGCCCGACGTCCTTGTTTCCTGGGGTTGTTGACTGAATGATGCGAGTGATGCTCGCGTGAGGTCCCCCAGTGTTGGTGACTTCGATTTCACCAATTTCTTCGATTTGCTGGACTTGGACATTCTGATTGTCCTCCCCCACTGTCACATGTGCATTTGCTCCGAATCCAAATTCGGGAACGATTCCTTGACCAGCCATGGTCGGAGGAAAGACAACAAAGAGCTCAAAGAAAAGAAGATGAAAGTGGTTTGTAAAAAAAACCGGTGGGCGCCAATGAAGAAACACGGAACTAATCTTAGGGATAATTAGTTTGGTTTATGTTTCTACCATAAGGATTAATCTTCTTTGATTTCTTGAGCTCCTTAATGACTGATTATCCTGCAAAACAGAACACCGTTAGCTCGTTAAGAGGGGAATATGGGGGTTTCCCTCTTAACCAGGCTCCGGCGTGAGAATAAGTAACTATCTCGAGGAGATTAAAATGAGTAATGAGTAAGAGTAGAGGGAATAGAATGAATTAACCTGTGAATGAAGTGTTCTATTTATAGCCGGAGTGGTGTAAAGGATGTGGGCTGATGGGCCTTGGGCCGGAAAACGACAATGGAATGGATATGCCCTTTGTCTCACTAGTGTCGATCGTTAATGCCTTCTAGACGTTTCTCGGTGCTGGCGCACCATGAGTGGAGCCACGTGTCACTGTTGTCGGTCTCTGCCACCAACCAGTTAGTGGAGATCGTGGGGCAGGTGTCTCTGCCCCGTGATTGGTGCCACGCAGGCGTCCTTGAGTACTTTTTGTCTCCTGCTCGTCAGATGATCGAGGTGCACGATTGAGCAAAGCCTGGAGGATGCGGATTGGATCTTTTCATCTGACACTTGTACCCTTTGTACTCTAAATCGTCTTTACGCCGCATCCCTACGCGGCTCTTGCTGCACATGGAACTGGCCTGCGCAAGGTATGGGCGCTTGGAGGATCGACTTCAGGATGCTAAGTTGTTGATTTGTCTCGTTTAGACCCCGCGCGGCGTTGGCGAGTGTTGCTCTACCCGCGCGAGGTTGAGGTCGAAAATGTAATTGATTAAGGAGTATGGTCCTTCGCGCGACTCGAAGGAAATTTTACGCGGGTTTTTGGGACCATACCCCTTCAGTTCAGCCGAGGTGGAAGTTAAGAGAGTGTGGTGTGAGGTGGTTTCTCATGAGTGGATGCCAGAGGTGAGATGAAACAAACAAGAAACAAGAGAAGTACGGTGCACAAACTTCGTGTGGGATAACTGAGGTTAGGGATGAGCGTCGTACCCGTTCGGTACCGAAAGTATCGGTATCGAAAAACGGGGAAAATTGTTACCGGTACCGAATATCCCGGTAACTTTTACAAAAGCCTGTATTTCGCGACTGTAACAAATGCTTATTTGGTGCAAATATGGGAACTGGTAGTCCGGTACTGGTACCAAATATAATATACAGGGTACGGTTTGCTTTCGGTATCCAGTACCAAATGCTCACCCCTAATTGACGTGGTAGTTCAGGATGAGCAGGAACACCGCTCCACCCTCTTCGGTATGGTACATGATTTTCTCTTATTTTAGCAACTAGTTCAAACATCATGGTACCTTATTGTAAACAGACAACAAACTAAACCAACACCTCTATATACAAGTTAAAAGAAAATATCATCCAAAACCTCTCAATCCCCTTATCCTATCCCCCCACCCCCCTTTCTTCTTCACTCTCTGCAACCTCTCCTGCTCCAATGGCGTCTTCATCTCTCTCCACAGTTATCCTACGCACTCCACACCTCACTACCACCACCACACCACCACCACTCTTCTCCACCAAACACGCTCTCAAATTCAACCTCCACCACCGCTCCACACTTCTCCGTCCAATCGCCGCAACCGCCACCGACGACAAAGTCGTAACCCTAGGCGACGAAATCTCAAACCTAACCCTAGCACAAGCACAATCCTTAGTAGAATACCTTCAGGACAAGCTCGGCGTCACCGCCGCATCGTTCGCTCCGGCCGCCGTCGTCGCCGCACCTGGCGGCGGTGGCGCTGACGCTGTGGAGGCGGTGGAGGAGAAGACGGAGTTTGACGTTGTTATTGATGATGTTCCGAGTAATGCGAGAATTGCGACGATTAAAGCGGTTAGAGGCTTGACGAGTTTAGCGCTTAAGGAGGCTAAGGAGTTGATTGAAGGATTACCGAAGAAGTTTAAGGAAGGTGTGAGTAGAGATGAAGCTGAAGATGCGAAGAAACAGCTTGAAGAAGCTGGAGCCAAGGTTTCGATCGTTTAGATCTGGAATTTGTTGTAAGTTTTCGTGTTTGATGATTTATTATTGATACGTTGTGTGTTGTTAGTTGTTCGGTTTTTGTAATTCATGCGGTAAATCAGTCTCGATTAATCTGTTCGTATATGATACTTTGATATCTGATTCATCTGAAGCTTTTGCTAGTTATGAATTTGCTATGAAATTGATCTTAGTTTTCAAATATTTCATGATTCCTGATCTGTAAGTTCAGTCTCGATGTCATCTGTTTAATCTGATCGTATTAGGGCTGAAAACGAAGCGAACAAACAAGATGTAGGAAATTTGTGTTCACGAATTGTTCATGAACACTTACTTAGCGAGATTTTATGTTGTTTTCGTTCGTTCGTTAAGGAAATGAAGGTGTTCGTGTTCATTTGTTAATTTTAGGCAATGAACGCAACCGAACGTTCATGAACACAAATGGAAACAAACGAACACAAACAAGCGTTCATGAAATACACTAATGAACTATCGAACATAAACGGGCACGTTACCAAACGTCCACGAACATAAATGAACGAACGCGGCCTCTGTTCATGTTTGTTCATTTAACTAAAGGAACGAAGTTTCCTGTTTGTGCTCGTTCATTTATTAAACGAACGAACACAAACAAACTTCCTGCTGAACTTGCAGTTCGTTTGCAGCCCTACGTATATTATTAACATTTCTGTTAACTGATTATTCTTAAGTTGTTGCTAGCTGTTCTACTACAATGAAATTGATTGCAGTTATGGAATTTCATGTAAAATTAAGTTAGAAGATGTTTCTGCACTTTAGTTTTATTCAGGATTTGGACATCTGCAAGTTTGTTATGTTAGGAGTGGTTAAACACTTGAGAGTGGCAAACTAAAAAATCAACCAATCAGAGTGTGCCACGTCAATCAGTGAAAAGTGTTTAAACTTTGGTGAAAAGTGTTGGCAATGGTTTAGACATTTGGCGAAGTGGTAAACTTTAAAAAAAGAGTGAGGATTGTCCTTTATCTTTATACCCATTTTCAGGCGCTGTCCTTTATGTTCAAAATTGACGAGTTTTATCCTTTATGTTTTCATATCATACACGTTTTGTCCTTTAGGCCTAACCCAGTTAGTTTTTTCAGTTAAATTTGGTCATATGCTTTGCACAATAGGGCATTTTTGTCAATTCAAAGGTAAGTTCAAACCTTTGAATTGACAAAAATGCCCTCATGTGCAAAACACATGACCAAATTTAACTGAAAAAACTAACTGGGTTAGGACTAAAGGACAAAACGTGTATGATATGAAAACATAAAGGACAAAACTCGTCAATTTTGAACATAAAGGACAGCGCCTGAAAATAGGTATAAAGATAAAGGACAATCCTTGAAATTTACTCTTAAAAAAAAAGGAAAAAGGTGTGATTGGTTGAGATTGGAATGGACCCCACCGCACACTACCCTCTCTCTCTCTCCTTCCTCCCTTCCCCGCGTCGGCATGCACCCACCGATCTTAACCCCATTTCGTTAAACACACAGGCGGCAAAAAGGTTGGCATTGGTTAGCCGCCCATTGCCGAATCGGTGAAGTGGGTTTGCCGCCCCCCACTCCTAACACCCTTATCTTCGAATCTGAAAACGATAACATAAGATCTGCAATTATCAAGGAATTCAAAATTCAATCCTTCGTGTTTGAACAAAATGATTCAAGCAATTGACAAGGAGAAATAAATTGCAGCTTTTAGGATCATAACAATGGCATCTTTTAACCGGAGAAAATTACCTCATTCCACTTGCTTTTGCGTATTTATATGATCACAAGTTATATGGTTTTCTGTACTTATAGTACCAAGCCGGGTAAAATGGACGGGTCAAGCTGGGTTATGGTAAAAGCGGATTGTTTAAAAAGTATCAGTTTGGTTTGTTTTAGTTCAAAATGGGTTGGGGACTTGGGTCAAACACATGGCCGATTAAACACAAATAGCATGAAACGGTTAGGTTAGCTTTCTTTCAGACATATGATCAAACACTTAATGTGCAATCTGCACTATAAACCTTACAAAACAGACAAATCAAACACATTAAGAAACAAACAGTTGTGATTGCAGCAGTTTGTCCATTAAAAGATTGAAATTTATATGGGTCTAGGGACACCCCCCCCCCCACTTTGTTGCTGGATCCACTGGTAAACCCGCCATATCTTCTATTTATGGTGGCGGGGGCAGTGGCAGTAACGCTTATGGCGGCGTTGGGGATGCTGGCGGTTGTGTTGGTTGCAACCAGGTAGATGATGACGGTGCTGACCCATTTAGACGCAAGCAAGTTTCATAAAATGACCTATTTTATACACTATTTTTAAGTATTGTATAGTTCTAGTGACCAGGATCAATCTATTTAACAAACAGAAATTAACTGAATCATCTAATTTCCCAAAGAATTAAGTCATGATCTCCATGATAAACCTTATATCATTCTGAAGGTATTTATTTGACTCAAAATTGCCTACACAATGAGATCAAAATGTCAAATGCTACAAAGTTATGGTTCAAACAAAGCATTCAACGTTAAAAAGTGGATAAAGCGCACTTACATTAGGTCCCTAGCTTGATTAAATATAAGAAATTACATATTTTCTAGAATATATATTTGTAGTACTAATTGTGTGTAGATTTGATTATAGGGATTAGGATCAAATACAAAGGATCCTAATTGTAAGAAGTGTAAGAAGGATTTATAGAGTGACAAGTGTCCAATAACCTAAAAAAAACCCACTACACAAAAAAACCCCACTAAAAAAAAAAAACCTTAAACATCCACCACCACCAAAAACCTAAACCCCCACCCCCCCCCACATCACCCACCCTAAAAAAAAAAAAAAATTTTTTTTTTGCCGAGGGGGTGGGGGGTGGGGGTTTAGGTTTTTGGGTGGGGGTGGGGGTTAGGTTTTTTTAGGTTTTTGGGGGGTGGGGTGGGGGTGGGGGGTTAGGTTTTTTTTAGGTTTTTGGGGGGTGGGGGGGGGGGTTAGGTTTTTTGGGGGTTTTTTTGGTGAGGTATAGTTTTTTTTTTGTTTTTTTGTTTTTTTTTTGCCGTGGGGGGGGGGGGTTAGGTTTTTGGGTGGTGGTGGGGTGGGGTGGGGGTGGGGGTGGGGTGTTTAGGTTTTTGGTGGTGATGTAGTGGGTTTAGTTTTAGGTTATTGGACACTTGTCACTCTATAAATCCTTCTTACACTTCTTACAATTAGAAGCCTTTGTAGAATAACTTGACCCTTGATTATAGTAAGTAGTCTTTTGGAATCCCGCAAATTACTAATACTGCATTAAGCAAACACAGGTATCTGAGGTAAAATAAAATACTATTTTTTTTTGGAAGATTACTAAAATAGACAAAGGTAATAAAAAAGGCTTTAAAATAGACTTGGAAATAGCTTTTACTAAAGTAATCACCACTCATCACTCAGAAGCCGTCACATCAGCTTAGTGACAGCTCGGAATTAGCCTACACCTTTTTGATAAAAAAGCATCGGCTAAGCCTTCATTTTTTTTTTGTCAAAAACGCCGGCTTAACCCATGATTTTGGTGAAAAGCGTTAGCTAAGCTCACGAGTTTTTTTTTTTGTTTTGTTTTTTGTTTTTATGTAAAAATCGTAAACCCACACTTATGGTGAAAAGCAATGTTTTAAAAACCGGTTTTTAAATCAAACCGGATTAGGCTAAAAAATGGTTCAACCGATTAAACCGGGTTGTACCGAGCGGTTCAACCGGGTTGACTAGCTACCTCAATAATTTCATAAATTTCAACATCAACTAGTTAATAAAAAATGTATGATTACATATTAAAAGATAATTCAAAAGTAAATTCATAATAAAAAATAATCGAAAAGATAATCGAAAATCATTCAGTTTTCCAACAAGCTCTTTTAAATGAAAGTGTACGATATGTTTAAGCCATTTGTGTGTTAAATATATCAACTATTTTCGTTTCATACAATATTAAATAAGAATTTTTAGTTACGAATAATCATAATATATAAAAATTACGTTAGATAAGTAGGCAAAAGATCAAGTACAAATAATCTTAACATACTAAACATACAAATTGAAGGAAAACCCAAAAAGACAAGGTGGCATTTTTGTAATTACCACCAACTATCAAAGTTACAACCAAAAATACCTAAAAAAACACAAAATTTTTTTTAACATTTTTTATTAAAAAATCGCTACATTTCGTTAGCAAAAAAAAAAAAAAAAAAAAAAAAAATTTTTTTGGCTGCTACTAAAAGTAGCGATTTTTTAATAAAAAATGTTAAAAAAATAAAATAAAATAATTTGTGTGTTTTTTTTTTAGATTTTTTTAGGTTTTTTGGGGGGTTTAGTTTTTAGCATTTTAGCTTGGGTGGGGGGGGGGGGGTTAGGTTTTTTTTAGGTTTTTGGGGGTGGGGGGGGGGTTAGGTTTTTTTAGGTTTTTGGGGGTTGGGGGGGGGGTTAGGTTTTTTTAGGTTTTTGGGGGGTGGGGGGTTTAGGTTTTTTTTGGGGGTGGGGGGAGTGGTTAGGTTTTTTTAGGTATATTTGTAGAGTAACTTTGATAGTTATTGATAATTACAAAAATGCCACCTTGTCTTTTTGAGTTTTCCTTCAATTTGTATGTTTAGTATGTTAAGATTATTTGTACAAGAACTTTACCCTAGATAAGTAACATATATAATAAAAATAAGTAACAACTCAAACTAAAATAACATGGCCAATTGGATTTTAACACCTCTAACTTTGAAGAGTTGGCCGATAACACCCGCAACTAACACTTTGATCTGTGACACCTGAAACTTTTAATTTTGTTTGTCATTTCATCACTCAGTTAAAAAATGACTAACTGAGTTAGTCTTCCATCCTACATGGCATCATTAATCCTACGTGGACTATATGACGTGGACTATAATTGCAGATGTGGCACATTCATGGTATAAAAGCCATCTTCTTCTTCGATTTTAACCCTGCACAAACAAGGGAAACCCTAAATTAAGGCCATACGCATGAATCGACCCAAATCCAAATCCTAATTTGCTCCCTAATTTGCTCATCACGAGATCAGAGCAAACCTACAACTTATTGGTTGATCGACATGTCTACTTCTTCCAACTCTTCATGTAATACCAACCGAATCCCTAAAATATTCAAGGTGGACATGGATGGGAAGTTGTATTGTCATCACGAGATCAGAGCTGTTATTCGCGTAGCAGGAAGGAGAAGTGTTCGATGTGGTGCTGAATTTTACGGTTGCTCACAATGGCCGGTAAGTCTTGTGTATCCATGTATTGAATTTAACTTGTTTTTGAACTGACGACATGATGTTGGTTTGTAGCGAGACGACTGCAAGTTCTTTATGTGGAAAAAAGATTTCGACAAATTATTCGAAGTTCATTCAACTTGCAGCTCAAGTGCAGTTACAAGAAGTGATGCTATGACCGGGAATGAATATAATTTGCAATTGCGGAACAACTTGCTATCTCAAGAGAACAATATGTTGAAACGACAAATTTGTGCGAAAGTATTCATGTTGAAGCAGCAGTTTGTGTTTAGTTTGTTTGTTATCATTGCCATGTTGTTTTACATAGTGTATCGAATTTAACTTGTTTTTTTATTGTAAGTTCTTTGACATGAATGAATGTAGTGAAGTTGGGCTTTGATGTCTTTATTTGTACCATATGTGCAGACCATTAGACCATTTGCAGACCAAAAGAGACTTTGACTTTGAAACAAGTAAACAACTACCAAAACAAGTGTGCAGACCATTTGACCATTTGAAACCACATGTGCAGACCAAAACAATACAGCACATGCAGACCATTTGACCATATACCCCTGTGACCATATATATGCAGACTAAAACAAGTGTGCAGACCATGCAGACCATTTGAAACCACATGTGCAAACCAAAACAAGTGTGCAGAGTATGCAGAATGACCATTATACCCCTGTGACCATATATGCAGACCAAAACAAGTGTGCAGACATAAGTTAACTGCAGATTGACTTTAAGTTAACTGCAGAATGAGTTTAAGTTAACTGCAAACATAAGTTAACTGCAGAATGACCATTATACCCCTGTGACCATATATGCAGACCAAAACAAGTGTGCAGACATAAGTTAACTGCAGAATGACTTTAAGTTAACTGCAGAATGAGTTTAAGTTAACTGCAGAATGACCATTATACCCCTGTGACCATACATGTGCAGACATAAGTTAACTGCAAAATGAGTTTAACCAGTTTAACCATTCAAAAGATTCAGCACAGCAGTCATAAGTTTACATAGTCATAAGTTTACATAGTCATTACACAACCAACAAAAGATTAACCATTAACCATTCATAACATATTAACTAACTACAGCCTTCTCCGTTGGTCTTCCCCTTTTACTTGGCCTTCCTCTTTTAGTTGGCCTTCCCCTTTTACTTGCTTTTTTCCTTCCGATTTCTGCCGCATTTTGAGAATATGTTAACATTAAACAAATTTAGGAAACAATCATATAATCAATAAACCAACTGAATATATTGAGTTCACCTTTAACTGTGCATTTTCTCTTGTTGTGACCTCTTTCTCCACAAATCCCACATGTCATTACAACCCCATGCTTAGTCAGTTTGCCTGGTTTCTTCCAATTTGTATGTTCACCTACAGATGGGACTGCTTCCTTGTACTTCTTGCCCTTGATATCATCATCCTCACTATCACCAGGTGGTAAAATGTCCCCGTCAGATTCCTCGTAACTACTGTTTCCATCTACCCTTGCCTCTTCACTTTCATGCAAATTACCCTCAGTTTCATGCAAATTACCCTCAGT